>NC_063063.1:33544650-33729650 GCF_018812025.1 Megalobrama amblycephala
CGCTGGATTTCCATCAGAAGGTCTGTGAGTCTCTGCGTCTGTTCGACGCCTGTCTGCGGGACGCCGGTCTGAGAGCGTGTGTGTACAGCAGCACGCTGTATTACGCCATGAGTGTGAGTATGCCGACCTCTGACCTCAGAGAGACCTTACATAGTTAAGTATTTAATAGTTATTTACCCGTCTGCGTGTGTGTGTGTGTGTGTGTGTGTAGGTGCGGCTGCACGTGGGCCTGTATGTGGTGTTTATTCTGGACTGGTTGTCAGTGTTCAGCCGTGATCAGCTCTTAGTTTTGCGTCTGGAGGATCACGCTGCAAACCTGACGCACAGCATGAACAGAGTCTTCCACTTCCTGCAGTTAGGTCAGTCCTGCAGCCGCCTGTCCATCATCATCTCATAAACACTGACCTGCTGTGAGCAGAAGGGGGCAGCAGATGTTCATCATCATCTTCATGAGACGCAGCTCACAGCAAAGAGAACATATAAACCACACAGAATCGTTTTGGGATGAGACTGATTGTGTCGTGTGTCTGTTTGCAGGTCCGGTGTCTGAACAGACAGAGAGACTCATCAGCAGACGTCCCGTGGCAAACACCAGGGATCCGTCGGACAGGAAACTGGGGCCGATGAAGCCGGTGACACGAGAGCTGCTCCGGCAGTTTTACGCTCCTTTCAACCAGAAACTGTCTGCGGTGCTGCAGGATGAGTCCTTCATGTGGTAGAGTCGCTGCCATTCACACGCAGATCGCCTGTCAGATGAGTTTGATGCTGATTGTTCATTCCCTGGATCATGAAGGGGCTTTTTGTAAATGTTGAAGTATGTTTAAACCACGCAGAGAAAAAAAACCCTCTCTTTTAAGTGTTTGAATCGCTGACATCAGTGTGCAGTTTTACAGTCAGCATGAAAAATAATTCATGCTCATATTTTCTTCTCTATTGTGCCGTATATCTGAGTGAAACTGCTTCTCAAACAAGAACAAATGTAGGATGGGGCTTGATTTTGTTTGTGGGGAATTGATTGGATGGTTGTGGTTTGCTATTGGTGGATCTCATTTGAGTGACAGGTTGCCCCGCCCTGGTCATCAGAGAAGAGGAAGGAGAAGTTATTCTGATTCAAGATTACTAGGAACATGAATTTAAAACAACGATGATGTGCACTGATAAATTATTTAAAATAAACACTGCAATATTCCATAAAAAAACAAGAATTGTCAATTTTGATTTCAGCTTGATTTTTTTTTTTTTTTTAATCTAATTACCTGTCATCTTTTGAAGTAAGAATCATGTGATGGATTAAGAAAGGAGTTACAATGTATAAGAAGGGGATTTGGGAACAAAATGAATTTGTGAAGATACTGCACTCAAGGCTATTACAACTAATAAGGTTGTTTCTAAATTTTATAATTGTCTACAAAACCACAGACCAGAAATCCACTTCTTATGTCAAAAGAAAATATATTTATATATATAAAATATATATTCATATATATATATATATATACAACATATATTCTGGGCGTGTCCAGTCATTCACACATTTTGGAAAGATGTACACAGGACGTTAGAGGCTATATTAAGGATCAAAATTCCATTCCAATTTTATATAATATTTGTGGCAAGGGGGGCGTGGTTCAGCGAACACTTCAGCGGGGGAGAGCGTCAGGAGATGCGCGGTGGATGAGCAGGTTAAGCACAAATAACAAACACCTGTCTCTCGTTACAGTAATTGGCATGGAGAGAGTATTTAACGCCAGGAGAAACAGGAGCGAGCGAGAGAGAGAAGGACTACTGGCTGCTGCACTCCTGGAGACCTGCTGAAACTGCTGGAGTGAATCACGATATTATTTATGACTGTTTTTGTGCCTGTCTGCACACCTTTTTGTTTAATTGTATTAATAAAGCAGCCAGTAGCCACAGCCGACCCTTGTCGTCTTCCTTCCTTGCATTACGAACTCTGTTACACTGGTGCCGAAACCCGGGAAGGAAGACGGACGCCGCCGCCATGCAAATGCCCTCCGCTGCACCATTTGCGGAGCTCATCACGTCCCTCGCGGTCATGCAGCGAGAACAACATCAGGCACTGCTGGAACATACGTCAAGATCAGGAGAGGCGGTTCCAAACCGTCCTCCAGGTCCAGCAGGAAGACCGCGAGAGGTTCCGGAGCTGGATGGACCGGGAGGTTCGGCCGGAAGCCCTGGAACAACAAGCTGTGCCCGCCAGCATTCCACTTCACAAAATGGGGCCTGAGGACTACCCGGAGGCATTCCTCGACCTCTTCGAGAGGACGGCCGAGGTCTGTGGATGGCCAAAGGATCAGTGGCCGATGCGCCTGGTCCCGCTGCTCTCCGGGGAGTCCCAGGCCGCAGCACAGCAGCTTCCGGTGCAGAACCTCCTGGTGTTTGAAGATCTGAAGAGGGCCATCATCCAGCGGGTCGGCCGGAGCCCTGAACAACACAGCCAGAGGTTCCGGTCCTTGGAGCTGACGGAGTCCGGCCGGCCCTTCGTGATGGCCCAACAGCTCCGGGACTCCTGCCGCAAATGGTTGCTGGCCGAGGAAGCGACGTGGAGATGATCACGACCGAGTGGTACTGGAGCAGTTTATCACTCGGCTGCCCAGGAGGACAGCCGAGTGGGTCCAGTGCCACCGCCCCACGTCGCTGGAGTCGGCTATCATCTTGCGGAGGACCATATGGTGGCTGCCCAGGGGTCGGTGAACCTCTTCCATCTGCTTCTCTCTCTCCCTCTCCATCTCATTCTCTCTCTCGCCCTGTCCCTCTACCCAGGTCTCGTCCACCCGGCCCTCCTCGCGTCCCGCCCCGGGGGCGGGGCGGGAAATAACCATGTTCCCTATACGGTGCCGCAAGTCCCGCCCAGGGGGGCGGGGATTGCCGTCGGCCGGGGTGGACCCCGCTCCTGTTTCTCCGCTCTCTTCACGCCAGCCGCTTAACCCACTCTCTGCCACCGGAGCTGCGGGGAGGTCTGGGCCGGCCTGCTGGCGTTGCGGGGACCCGGACCATTTTGTGGACAGATGCCCAGTGATGGAGGTGGGGACAATGATCCGGGTCCCGGATGTCCCGCAGGCTGCCCCCGGTCAGGCTGGGTGGTACCAAATACCTGTGAGTATTAAGGGGGGTACCTATCAGGCGTTGGTGGATTCAGGATGTAACCAAACCTCGATCCATCAAAGTCTGATACAATCCGGGGCATTGGATACGAGCCGCATGGTTAGGGTGCGGTGTGTACACGGGGATGTGGTGGAGTATCCTATAGTGCCAGTTATTATTCAATTTCGGGGTCAAAATCATAGTGTTGAGGTGGCAGTTAATCCGCACCTCCGGCATCCGTTAATTTTGGGAACAAATTGGCCAGCGTTTACAGAATTATTGGGGGTTTTATGTACGGATGCCTCTTGGGGAAAAAATGCACTGGAAGGGAGTGCGAGTGTGCAGGCGGGAGAGACTGATCCGGGACCACTGGGTACTGCTTCAGGGGAACAGAGTGAAATCGAGAGAATTATTCTCTCGGAGCGCGATGATTTTCCCCTGGAGCAGTCTCAGGATGAGACGCTAAAACGCGCATTTGAACAGGTCAGGACCATCGACGGTCCAGCCTCTCCATCCTGGACAGCCGCTTACCTATCCATATTTTGCAATAATTAAAGATAGGTTGTATCGAGTGACCCAAGACGCTCAGACAAAAGAAGATACAACACAGTTATTAGTTCCTACGAGCCGCCGGGAAATGCTTTTTCAGGCGGCTCATTCTAATCCAATGGCTGGTCAATTAAGAACAGGGAACGACACTAAATCGCCTCATGACCCGTTTTTTTTGGCCGGGCATTCACGAGAATGTGCGCAGGTGGTGCGCGGCTTGTCGTGAATGTCAGTTGGTAAACCCACCGGCCACCCCAAAAGCGCCTTTGTGCCCCCTCCCATTAATGCAGGTCCCCTTCGAGAGAATTGGCATGGACCTCATCGGGCCATTAGAGCGATCAGCACGAGGACATCGTTTTGCATTAGTCATTGTGGATTATGCAACACGATATCCAGAAGCAGTGGCTCTCCGCAACATTTCCGCTAAGAGTGTTGCTGATGCACTGTTTTCTTTAATCTCCCGAGTGGGGATTCCTAAGGAAATCCTCACTGATCAGGGCACAGCGTTTATGTCACGGACGTTACGCGAACTTAACGAATTTTGGGCATTAAATTGATTCGGACCAGCGTCTTTCACCCACAAACGGACGGGCTGGTCGAACGTTTTAATCGCACGCTTAAGACAATGATTCGTAAATTCGTTCAGGAAGACGCCAAAAATTGGGATAGATGGTTGGAACCCCTGTTGTTCGCTGTGCGAGATGGTCCCGCAAGCCTCCACGGGGTTTTCCCCCTTCGAGTTGCTCTATGGTCGCCAGCCCAGGGGCGTGCTGGACATCATAAGAGAGACTTGGGAGGACGGACCTTCTCAGTCTAAAAACGAAATTCAGTTTGTGATGGACCTGAGAACAAAACTCCACACTTTGGGGCGGCTCTCTATGTAGAATTTGTTACAGGCTCAGGAAAAAAACAGAGCCGGCTGTATAACAGGGGAACCAATCTGCGTAAATTTGCACCGGGAGATAAAGTGCTTGTATTACTCCCAACGTCAAGTTCAAAATCAAGGACCGTTTGAGGTCACACGGCAAGTTGGAGAGCTCGATTATGAGGTAATACGCTCAGATAGGAGAGGAGCACGTCAGATTTATCACCTCAATCTCCTGAAAAAATGGAATGAGGGAGAACCAGTGATGCTGGTGACGGTGATTAGCGGAGAGGATGATCTTGGACCAGAAGCGAATATAAAAAAACAATCTCTTGCTCTGGCCCCAGGGGGAGATCACCTCTCGCCCTCCCAGCTCATTGATTTAACCAAATTACAGGCGGATTACAGCACCATATCGAGACCGAGCCGGGCGTGGTCATTCGCAGCCGGCCGTATAGATTACCTGAACACAAGAAAAAAGTAGTACAGGAAGAATTAGGTGCGATGCTTGAAATGGGGGTAATAGAAGAATCCAACAGTAACTGGGCGAGCCCGATAGTCTTGGTTCCTAAGACGGACGGCTCGGTGCGGTTCTGTGTGGATTTTCGCAAGGTGAATGCTGTGTCGAAATTCGACGCATATCCAATGCCTCGGGTTGACGAATTGCTTGACCGGCTTGGTACGGCTCGTTTTTATTCGACATTGGACTTGACAAAGGGTTATTGGCAGATCCCCTTATCTCCATTATCCCGAGAAAAAACAGCTTTCACGACGCCATTTGGATTACACCAATTTGTTACACTTCCATTCGGGCTGTTCGGGGCACCGGCTACCTTTCAGCGGCTGATGGACAGGGTGTTACGGTCCCATGCTGCATATGCGGCTGCCTATCTGGATGATATTATTATATTTAGTAACGATTGGCAGCGGCATATGCAGCATCTGAGGGCAGTCCTGAGGTCGCTGAGAGGAGCTGGGCTCACGGCCAACCCGAAGAAGTGTGTGATTGGGCGCGTGGAGGTAAAGTATCTGGGCTTCCACTTGGGGCATGGACAGGTGCGTCCCCAAATTGATAAGACTGCAGCAGTTGCGACCTGTCCGCGCCCTAAGACCAAAAAGGAGGTGAGACAGTTCTTGGGGCTGGCGGGATATTATAGAAGGTTTGTGCCTAATTATTCGGACCTCACCAGCCCCTTGACTGATCTTACTAAAAAGGAGGCACCAGATACGGTCCAGTGGACGGAGCTGTGCCAGCAGGTGTTTACCCAAGTAAAGGCTGCTTGTGTGGCGGGCCGTTGCTTCATCTCCTGATTTCTCTCTCCCTTTCTTGTTGCAGACTGACGCATCGGACCGGGGGCTGGGTCCTGTCCCAGGAGATAGAGGGGGAGGAGCGGCCGGTGCTGTAAATTAGTCGCAAGCTCTCCAAGAGAGAGACTAAGTACAGCACCGTGGAGAAGGAGTGTTTGGCCATCAGGTGGGCTGTCCTCACCCTCCGCTATTATCTCCTGGGACGGGAATTCACCCTCTGTTCGGACCACGCCCCTCTGCAGTGGCTCCACCGCATGAAGGATACCAACGCGCGGATCACCCGTTGGTATCTAGCTTTACAGCCTTTTAAATTCAAGGTGGTCCACAGGCCGGGTGTTCAGATGGCTGTGGCCAAATTCCTCTCCAGAAATGGGGGGGGGGGCGGGCCGGACAGCTCCCCGGCCTGGGTCGGGCGGTGGGGGTATGTGGCAAGGGGGGCGTGGTTCAGCGAACGCTGCAGCGGGGGAGAGCGTCAGGAGACGCGCGGTGGATGAGCGGGTTAAGCACAAATAACAAACACCTGTCTCTCGTTACAGTAATTGGCGTGGAGAGAGTATTAAACGCCAGGAGAAACAGGAGCGAGCGAGAGAGATAAGGACTACTGGCTGCTGCACTCCTGGAGACCTGCTGAAACTGCTGGAGTGAATCACGATATTATTTATGACTGTTTTTGTGCCTGTCTGCACACCTTTTTGTTTAATTGTATTAATAAAGCAGCCAGTAGCCACAGCCGACCCTTGTCGTCTTCCTTCCTTGCATTACGAACTCTGTTACAATATTATATTTGGGTAATCTGGACTTGCATAAAACCAATTATATATACCTATGGAGAATATTTCTGGTTGCAGCTAAAAAGGCTCTTACGCGCAAATGGCTTCAACCTACGTCACCCACTATAGAAGACTGGAAAGCAATTGTAATTGAAATATATAAGATGGACATTTTTGCCTTTTCTTCAAAATGAACAAAGCAAAAATGGATTCTGCTATGGAAAAGATGGAAGGAATTTGTGGAAAACTGAGTAATTATATAATAGATGTAATCATAGATTATTGTTGGAAAATCAAAACTGTAACTATGCAAAGTTGCCACTAGACTGTACTGTACCCCTAATTGTTTTTTTTTTTGTTGTTGTTTTTTATTCTTGTGTTGCTTCTCAACCTTTTTTATGTATATAGTGTTGTGAATAACTTGTGTTCTGCAACCATTGTGAATTTATTGAGAAATTTATGGGATGTCAGCTTGATGGAAAATATCCAATCTTCCTTTTATTCTGTAATGTATGTGTTCGATAGTAAGTTTAAAAAGGTCGGACTGTATTAGGTGATGGTCCGTTTCTAGCTTTCCTCAATGGTGTCGGCAGTGTTATGGTGCGTTCACACCGGACGCGAATGAAGTGGTAAGCGCGAGTGATTTACATGTATGCACCTGTGACTGCATACAACCAACACATGGGGGGTGTCGACCTGTCTGATCAGCTGATACAATACTACACAACACAACACAAAACAATGAAGTGGTACAGAAAGATCTTTCTACACTTCCTGGACATTGCTGCCACAAACGCTTTCATTATACACAAAGACCTATACGGTACCATGACCCATAAAGAGTTCATAGAACAGCTTATTGCAGAGCTCTGTGGCGTGTCGTCACAGAAAGCAGCTCCAAAACGGACCAAAAGTGACCATGTACCAGTTCCAGGAGCAGAGCTGACATCAGATGCAAGGAATAATGCCACCGCTGGTCGTCGGAACTGCATGCTTTGCAAAGTACAGCTTGGTAAAAGGCAAGACACACCTTGGAAATGCCAGGCATGTGACGTTTACTTGTGTCTTCAGTTGAAAAGGAACTGTTTTCAAAAATGGCACACAGATGTGTGACTGTTCAGATTCTCTGTTCACCACCTCTCACTGACCATTGGGCTGCAAAGATTATCTATATGTGATCAAGCAGGTTATGTATAGGGTGTAAAAGTGGGCTTTTTTTATAAACCTTACCTTTATTTGCCTGTATACACAAAATGTGCCTTTGACCCTAGTTTATATTTGGATTATATTGTTAACTTTATTTTAAATAAAAAAGAAAAAAAACAATGATATGTCTTGTCTTTGCATTTTCTTAGTTGAGTCACATTCCTGACTGAATGGCTCATTATGCGGCTCATTAGGGGCAGGGTCTTAATCTCCCCAGGTGTAAATCACTTCATTATTCATAAAGAGAGTCACACCTCTTCGCATATGGCCTACCTAAACAAAAAGTGTCTTAGAAATTTAAAATCAATACAATGTTTTATGTGTCAGAGTAGGGAGGATCATTTCCACATCATTTTGAAGCAAAAACTCTACACTAAAATATACAATTCTCAAAAGTCTTGTGAAAAAACATTTAGTATGCATTTTGAGGTATTGTTTCAGTTACTTTTTTTTTTTTCAATAACCACGCATAAACATTATTCCTTAACACAAACATGTACATACATGTTCCTCACATATTATGGTAGCCTAGTTTGTGCTGAATACAGTGTAATGAGACTTTTGTCATTAATATGTTTATAACCAACTGATAAAAGCACAAATGTCAGGGCATGTCAAAACTTCTCCAGGGCCCAAAATCAGCCTCAGACTCCAGAGGGTTAAGTCAATGCAAAGACGCGAATTGATCCTGCGGCGCGATTCGCGCGAATTGAGCGATTCGGGCGTTTGACGCGCTTAACGCGTGATTCGCGCGAATCGCGCAAGTTGAAAAATCTGAACTTTGGCGAATTTCCGCGCCGCGTTAACCAATCAGCTGAGGCAGAAATTCGAAACAACAATGGAGGACAAAATCATCGTCGCTGTAGGCCTACATCTCGCTGTAATTTACAATTATTTCCCCACTGACAAGTGTTTATTCAGAGGAAGTGTGCAGAAAGCAGTGGGAGAGTCTGGGACACATAAAGGAGCGGGAGAGCCCCTCTCATGACGCGAATTCGAGTCTGCTGTAAAGGGATTTTCACGCGCGAATGAAGTGAGTAAACTCAAAATGTTCAAGCGTCCAACTAAGCGCGAATAGCGCGATTTATTCGCGCAAGTCGCGTCTGGTGTGAACGAGGCATCAGGCAGTAACGCGTTACTGTAACGCAGTTACTTTTGACAGTAACTAATACTGTAACGCATTACTTTTTAAATAAATTAACTCCGTTACTGTTACCCAATGGTGCGTTGTACGTTACTTTTTTTAATTAATTAATTTTGGCTGAAGTGTAGCCTACAGCCTAACCTGTTTACAGCAGCGACGCATTGTGGGATTGGTGGATGCCAACCACTGTAAACATGAAGACGCACTGTGGACGTGTTTCCGTTTATTCAAATATGTGCGGCAGTCATGGCGAGTCAAGGAGAGAGCAAGACCAGTTTCTTAAAGTGGAAATATGCTCATTATTTCACTTTAGTTGAGCATAAAAAACCTTTTAGTAGAAATGTAAGCTGTGTCTTTCTGGTTTGAACCCAGCTGACACACGACATAACAGTTACGTAATGTATTCGTACTTTTTGGTAATTTCATGACTTACTAACTGACAACGTAACTACGACGTCGCACGCCAGTAATTTCATTACCTTCAGATTACCATCTCACAACGTCGTCAGTACGATCTCTTAACGTTATAAGAAAACCAAGGACGTTCCAGTAATATAATGGTCATTCCATGACTGAATGGCAACGTAACAGCAACATCATGTGCTCGTAATTTCATTACCATCATTTACACGTTCTTTATATGTTATTATTACCAGAGTTTGCTATATAAAAAGTGTAATTAAAAGTCAGACACAAGACTGATATTTCCCTGAAGAAAAAAAATTGTTTCTTTTCACCAAGTCAGAATATGGATGACTGCTTTTTATATATAATGACGTGACATACAGCGCGCGCCTCCACAAATGGAGTGCGCGCGCGCCGCCCACAGTATGTTGACAAGTGAGTGAAGCTAATTTTTCTGAGAGAAGAATTTATTTTTCCGAGGTGACAACGAATAAATGGCTTTTATAAAAATGTATAAAATTAACTTTGGAAAGACGCTAAAGGGCCATTCCACTGAATCGGTGCCATTTCTGTCCCCAGGACATTTTATGTATAAATATGCATGAAAATGAACTCTAAAAAATATTTTATTATTAAGCAAAGTGTCCTAAACATTAATCTAACTGCAAATTTAAAATATATAATTTAAAACGTTATTAAAAACTACTGAGAATACTAAAAAATAGCATGTTACATGTCCCCGCTAACTAAATCTAAACTTTATCATGAAATATAATCATTAAAATCTTGCAGAAATCTTATTATTTTTGCATTGTTGTGTTACTCCATTTACCATCTATGCTAAACAAATAATAATATGTTATATAAAATACACATTTTAGTCGTGTCCCCTGGTTTTCACTCAGTCCTGTTACCCTCACACATTTCCCCCTCTAAAAAACTTGGAACATTCCACAAGACACATTTTCAACAGGAAGTTGCATCATCTGGATCTTAAGCAGGCCGTAAGAAGACCAAAAGTAAGTTCTCTCATTTTAATTTCTGTATATTTGGTGAAATTGTAACTATGACTGAGAAGGTCAATCTCAACATACTGTCCTGTTACCTAAATTATTTCTTTGATGTTATTTGTTTATTTTAAAAATATTAACTTTAGGTAAGTCACTAGTATTTGCTTAGTGTCCTCATGATATTAGCATGTACACCATGTGTCCATATGTCATGTATTTTATCATTTTTGCTTAAAAAATCAATCCTGTTACTTTCAGTCCTGTTACTCATGAAAAATAACAGGACTGAGTTAAGAGTAACAGGAGTGAGTAGAGTCCTCTGTTTTTGTTATTTAATAATGTGAATATTAGCTGATATAATACTATTCACCTGTATCATGAGTTTTACAGTTGATTTTTAGGATTAGTTTTACAATATGAATGCCATACATTGCAGGGAGCCAGTCCACCACGACGTGACTTCATCTTTTTGTCTTTCTCTTTCTTATCTTTTGTAGAAGATGGAGAGAACCTATACTTTGCAGTTGCAAGAAACACACACCCATGGCATGCTGCAAGGGAAGGAGTGAAACACACCAACAACCCTATCTTTTTCCCCCTTTTTTGTCTTTCCTTCCCTCCCTCTCCCCCCTCTCTCTCCTTGCTCTCCTTCTTTCTCTTTCCACCTCCTTCACTGTAATGTACTACTAGCACATAGAACATCCCTTCAACACAGAAATCTCACTCACACACATGGCCATGAACACACTCTTTTTCTCACACACATACACACACATATGGACACTCAGTCCTGTTACCCAGCGTTCATTCCTGTTACAAAGTACAAGAAAAATAAAGTTAAACCACTGTTTTATCAGTTTTGTCTGATCCATCATTTACACAATTGTTAAATAAATTTAATTATTTAAAAACATATAAACTGGAGGCTTTTGTCTTCTTTTCAATGAGAAAATTGTTTTGCGTTTTTTTATTAAAATACATCTTGCCTTATAATAAAGTGATTTTTTTTTTTTTTTGTCACAAATATCAGTTATTTGAACACAACCATTTCTTCAAAATAAACACTTTCTTGAGGTGAACAAAGGAATTAACTCACATGCTTTTAAACATGATTTTTAAATGGCACGTGAATTTTGATAACAGGACTGAGAAAACATGCATCCATCTTCTGCGTTGAAACCTTGTAAGAAATTAAATAAAGTTGCCTGAGATTGACCAATACACATTTTGAAAAGTTAAAAATGTGTAGTATTAGATTCAGTGTTGAAAAAAGAAGAGTTACAACAAGCAAATGGCACCCATTCGATGGAATGGCCCTAAACCTTTTTTATTGTTATGTTTACGTTAGTGTGCTGTGGCCGTTAGAGTTGCCATGGCAACCGGGAAAACATTCAAGCTGCTGGAGAGGACAGCGTCAACATTTCTCCTTGTTTCTCGTCAGTTTTATAGCAATAAAGTTCAACAACTGCGTCAGATTGGTTAAGTAACATTATCTACAGTCTACTTTAAGTACTTTTGTTAATATTTTTACCTCTGTGATTATATGGTATCTTTCTTTGATCGTCTGAAATATATGTTAGCAAAATGTTATGCTAGCATAGCATATGTTTTTAATAATACTGCATGTAAACGTCTTGAATGATTTTATTTTATGTTGCTGTAGGCTTTATGTTTTTATTCATAGTTTGGGTGTTATTTTTATTTGGATTTTTGTTCATGTTCTGTGTGTTTTTCAAAATAAATGAATTGAATTCATTTTGAGCTCTGCATTCATGGTTCACAGCTGTTGGAATAGCCTTTAAATTAGTCTGGGCAAATGAGGACATAAATTAGGTTAAACTACTGCATGTCCGCCCATAGAAAAATAAATAAATACATATAAAAATTACCAACTGATTACCAACACACAACTATTGATACACAAAGTTGCCACGACGTCGCAGTTACTAACTGGCAACGTCACAAAAGGCTTGTTCAAGATGCATTGGCGCTGCGCAGACCGATCGGCTTATGACATCAGAGTACCGCGAGAGCGATTCAAAAGCATAGGAGTTGAATGCTCCACTCTCGCGGTACTTTGATGTCATACGCCGATCGGTCTGCGCAGCGCCGATGCATCTCGAACAAGCCTAAAGTTACGTTGTGGCGACGTATAGAGGGTATGCATCGACGTCACTTTCCCGCCGAAAGCGCGCTCCCTCAGCTGGACTGAGTGGCAAAAGAAGCTGCTGCGTGACTGGATTTAATAGAGAAAACGCGAGTAAAACTGACGAATTACACTAAAGGTTGGACTCGAAAGTGTTTCTTACAACTTGTCAAATAAACCTAATCCATGGATATTGCATGCAGCCAGGAATCGTGTTTCCTGACATTTATATGTGCCTGATTTCGATGGTGGGGAGACACATAAAGCAAATCTGCCTGTGAATATTTTATATAACTACAATATAGGTAGGTTTAAATCCGCGTAATCACTTATATCAATTTTATATCGTCATATTGTCCAGCCTTAAAACATATATAGTTTTATAGTATAGTTTTTGTCAGTGTTGTTTATTTAAAAACACCCAATTATGCAGAATATAAGATGGAAAATATTTAATTGATGAGTTGTCAACATAATATAACAATACAATATATACGGTATGATTTTACCTCAAAATCCAACAATTTGACACAAAATGATTACTGCAAATCCATGTTTATCTGCTGAAGTCAAGTTGTTCCTGTAAATTACAGTGATCCATTTGCTTCTTTTTTCTGTAGCTTTTGGCGGTCTTTAAATATATACCTCAGGGTTTGTGTCAAAGCTATTTGTACAGTCAATCACAAAGCTCTTTCCCGTTTTGGATGTGTTTTGTGTGTTTTTCGGGACATTCACGCTGAAAACCAATGCTGCCACTCAGTCTTTTGCCACTCAGCCCTTACAGAAAAAACACATGAACTTCACATGTGCAAAAACACATGTGGTCACATGTGACCACATGCACATGTGATTTTTGCACATGTGAAATTTAACATGTGAAAACATGTGAAAAGCACATGTGATCACATGTGACAAAATGCACATGTGAAATTTAACATGTGATCACATGTGAAAAGCACATGTGTTCACATGTGATCACATGTTTTTCACATGGGAAATGTGTGCTTTTGGAACATTTACACATGTGAAACACATGTTTTCCCATGTGAAACACATGTGAAACCCATGTTTTCCCATGTGAAACCCATGTAAACATGTGTATATTCCCATGTGAAACCCATGAAATCACATGTGAAACATGTATAAAATAGCCATGTGAAACGCATACATTCCCATGTGAAAACCATGTAATCACACGTGAAATGTATATTCCCATGTGAAACCCATGTGATGGAATGTGAAACCCATAAAGTCTCATGTGAACCCCAAGTAATCACATGTGAAATGTATATTCCCATGTGATCACATGTTAAACCCTTATATTCCCATGTGAAACCCATGTAATCACATGTGAAACGCATATTCCCATGTGAAAACCATGTGATCACGTGTTAAACCCTTAAATTCCCATGTGAAACCCATGTAATCACATGTGAAATGTATATTCCCATGTGAAACCATGAGATCACATGTGAAACATGTACATTCCCATGTGCGATCCTTGGAATAACATTTGAAACCCATCAACAATCATTTCTAACAAAACAACAACAGAAAATGATAGCATGTTCTTATGTAGGGCCTATAGCCATGTTTCCCAACATTAAAACAAACAATTCAAATTTATTTACAATTCTTTATTTATAAACAATTATTTTATTTAATTTCATTAGAAATACAAATGTGAATATGAATTTTTAAAACAAAAAAAGCAAAACCAAATATAAAAATATGAATTGTGAGTTTCTGAATGTGTGGAATGTCGTTTCAGTCCTCTGTGTCTCCTTCAGCAGGTTTCCTGTTTTGGGATAGTAAAACAATCAGATTAGGGCAGTGCAAACATCTATCCTGATAAAGTAAACTTAATAAATAAAGTAAACTATCCTGATAAAGTAAAGTTTTATTTATTTTCTTTATGGATTTCAGGATCGTATATGATATGTTATATTGGTAGTAGCCAATCATATCCTGTGCGCACCTACAGCATGCCCTCTAGAAGCCATCCAAAATGGGAGTTCTAATGACTCTAAGGATTTCTAGTGAGGTAAAAACATAGCATATAAAGATTTGTATCTGACTCAGAGTATTCTATTTATGTCTACGTATATGCAGGGTTCGTACGGGTGCTTGAAATCCTTGAAAGTGCTTGAATTTTGATGATGTGTTTTCAAGGTTTGAAAAGTGCTTGAATTTTGGATAAAGTGCTTGAAAATCCTTGAAATTGTAACTGTATTTCTTTTACAACAAATACCTATCTGTTTATTAAATGGAGAAATAAAATGGCGCGTTTATATTTTCGCCTGGCTCCGCATTGCGAGCATAGACCGTAAAATAGTGATGTGTCGTTCATGAACGATTCGTTCATTTTGAACGAGTCTTAAATATGACTCGGGACAACGAGTCATCTCAGAGAGCGATTCGTTCATTTTGTGTTGACCGCGCATGCGCAACATCTCATAAGCATACTACGGGAAACAGAAAAGATTAGTTCATTTCTCGAGTCCGCGGGTCCGAGTCGTTCGTTCATCAAGTCACAGCTCCATATTAGGGCACGGATATGCAGTCTGTACTGGCGGAAACAGAAAAGATTAGTTCATCTCTCGAGTCCTCGGGTCCGAGTCGTTCGTTCAAGTCCCCATAGGCTGAATACAGAAACAGAAATGATTAGTTCATCTCTCGAGTCCTCGTTTATAATAATATTTATTTTAAATAATTTAAATAATAAAAACACCACATTTAACAATAAAAATATTCCTACACAAACAAGATGGAACTTTCTTTTTGTTCAGATGTTTATTGCAGACTTATTTTGATAATTTTATGATAATTCTTAAATATAGTAAAATATACAGTCTATAATCCGAATGTAATGTTGTATATTTTGCGAGACACTGGACCGGGAAGCGGTCACGTGACAAAAGAACGAGACTCGGACCCGAAGACTCGAGAGATGAACTAATCATTTCTGTTTCTGTATTCAGCCTATGGGGACTTGAACGAACGACTCGGACCCGAGGACTCGAGAAATGAACTAATCTTTTCCGTTTCCGCCGGTACAGACTGCATATCCGTGCCCTAATATGGAGCTGTGACTTGATCGGACTTGATGAACGAACGACTCGTACCCGCGGACTCGAGAAATGAACTAATCTTTTCTGTTTCCGTTACCGCATCGCATTGCTTGGGCTGTCACTGCCCAGACCACATCAGAGTCAGTCACTGACGTATCGACTGCGGAACTAACAACTCGAACAAGAGGTGCAAGAGGTGAACAGCATTCCGGGGAACAGCAGCCCTGCTGGAAAAACCAGCATAGACCAGCATACCAGCACCAGCATCCCATTCCAGCAAGACCAGCATAAGTTGTGTTTTGGTGCTGGTTTGCTGGTGACCACCAGCATGGGATGCTTGTGCTGGTATGCTGGTCACTATTATTTATTTATTTTTTTTCCCCACAGGATTTGTTGGTCCCAAACCTATAAACTGTAGTGTACTCTAATGGGGTCAATATATATATATATATATATATATATATATATATATATATATATATTAAAGAAATTCACATTTTTATTCAGCAAGGATGCATTAAATTGACCAAAAGTGAGAGGAAATATTTCTGTTTCAAAAAAATGTTGTTCTTTTTTAACTTCTATTAAACAAAGAATCCTGAGAAAAAAAGAAAAAAAAAAACTGAAGCAGCACAACTGTTTTCAACATTGATAATAATTAGAAATGTTTCTTGAGCATCAAATCAGCATAATAGAATTATTTCTGAAGGATCATGTGACACTGAAGACTGGAGTAATGATGCTGAAAATTCAGCTTTGATCACAGGAATAAATTACACTTTACTATATATTCACATAATAAAAAGTATTTTAAATTGTAATATTTCAATGTTACTGTTTTTACTGTATGTTGATCCAATGAACGCAGCCTTTGTGAACAGAAGATACTTTAAAAACATTAAAAATCTTATCGACCCCACACTTTTGAACATTAGTGTATGTTTAAGAGGCTTTACTTACTAGTCATTTGGTCCGACAGGAACTTTTTTATCCGCTCCAACTCTGCTATGGTGCAGGGCATCAACAGGGAAGGATCTAGGAACATAAACAATTTGTCACAGAGCCAACAATATTATTATTCAATGCCAGGTTCATTAAAAGAAAAGAAGCTACAGCAGGAAAAGAAGAATACACATAAACTGAATTTATGTTTTTTTGTTTACTTATTCATTAAATATTGCTCATACAGTGTCACTTACATTTGGATGTCAAAGCCTTCTTAAAACAAATTAAATAAATAAAAACTGTAAATTTGAGAAAATAAAAGAAGAAAATAACAGATGCATGGTATAGGTAAAAAATATTGTGGAAAAAATGGATATGGAGTTAATTGGTGAGTTTCACCTGTGTTTCCTTCCTGTCAGCAGGTTCCTTCAGAAATGCTGAAATCTTCTGAGCTTTCCCTCTGTTGTAGAGGGGTTATTTTGTCGCTGCTGAAATCACAGAACAATGTTTATCAATATTTGTTTACCATGAGAGATCAAAACGCTTTTGAAAACTTGTGCTCCCTGCAAGTTACGTCACCGATTAACAGTAGGCTACATTTACGTTTATAAATTAGCCAGCTTCTAATCACCCATAGACAGCAAAACCTTTACAAAACTATCAAAACCTCTACACATAAACCTCTACACATCATCTACACATAAAGATGTGATTAAAAGCCTAAACTATTATAAACAAATCGATCGTTAGAGTTAGCCTACCTCTTCTGAAAACGGGATGCTAACGGAGATGATAACGGAGTTTTTCGAAGACACTAAACTGTTTCTGTAAAGTAAATATTCAACATAAGTGTGTCAATTACATGTTAGAGAAGTGTCAAGAACAGTTGTGTGTGTTATTCGTGTGATTTTAGCGACTAAACTCACCTGAAAGAAGTGAAAACAACAGCGAGAGGCTGCTGTTTTTGCTGCTTGTCAGTTGTTGTTTCTCCGTTTCCATGGCAACTCTGCGCCGCTCCAGTGTTTGAAAGCGGTTCGGCGCGCACACGCATTAAAACACGTCACAGTCATGCAGCACTTACATAAATAAACATCTAGAATTAAAACATTACATAAAAAAAATCTCATTAATATTAAATCATGAATTTAAAACTCATTTTGTAGTTTTATGACCCTATAGGAGCAAAATGCCACCCCAGCATAGTGGGACAATTGTGGCACTTTTATAACTTAATAAGTGTGTAACTTTTATAACTTAATTATTTATTTATTTTTTTTACAAACATTCAACCACGTTATTTTATTTGAAAGCGTGCCCATAGGCAGTTTTTTTATACCAAGTTTTTGATATAGATATTAAGTCAGTCTTAATATTTTTTATTCAGACTTTCAGATTTTTTAACTGTAAAAATAATATAAAATAAATACACACTTATCAAAAAAGATGTCCTGTAAGCGCTTAGTAGAAACTGGACCGATTATCGGCTTGCCACTGGTGTACCAACGGTGGCCCAGCAGCGGCAAACCGCTGGTGATGTGCCACCCAAAAAACGCTGTCAGATTGACGGCATTTTCAGATTGGTCGGCTTGCCGATGGTGTGCCGACGGTGGTCCGACCGTTTCAAGCCGCTGACTTTGTGCCGCCCAAAAAACGCTGGCGGACCGGCAGGTCATTGTTAGCTGGGTAATGAGCTAAAATAAAACAAGAAAATGCTGGTAGACCAGCATCACCAGCAGGACCATGCTGGTAGACCAGCATCACCAACAAGACCATGCTGGTTGACCAGCATCACCAGCAAGACCATGCTGGTAGACCAGCATCACCAGCGAGACCATGATGGTTGACCAGCATCACCAGCGAGACCATAATGGTTGACCAGCATCACCAGCGAGACCATGATGGTTGACCAGCATCACCAGCGAGACCATGATGGTTGACCAGCATCACCAGCAAGACCATGATGGTAGACCAGCATCCCCAGCAAGACCATGCTGGTTGACCAGCATCCCCAGCAAGACCATGCTGGTAGACCAGCATCACCAGCGAGACCATGATGGTTGACCAGCATCACCAGCGAGACCATAATGGTTGACCAGCATCACCAGCGAGACCATGATGGTTGACCAGCATCACCAGCGAGACCATGATGGTTGACCAGCATCACCAGCAAGACCATGATGGTAGACCAGCATCCCCAGCAAGACCATGCTGGTTGACCAGCATCACCAGCGAGACCATGATGGTTGACCAGCATCACCAGCGAGACCATAATGGTTGACCAGCATCACCAGCGAGACCATGATGGTTGACCAGCATCACCAGCGAGACCATGATGGTTGACCAGCATCACCAGCAAGACCATGATGGTAGACCAGCATCCCCAGCAAGACCATGCTGGTTGACCAGCATCACCAGCAAGACCATGATGGTAGACCAGCATCCCCAGCAAGACCATGATGGTAGACCAGCATCACCAGCAAGACCATGCTGGTTGACCAGCATCACCAGCAAGACCATGATGGTAGACCAGCATAGTCTTGCTGTCCACCAGCTAAACCAGCACCAAACCAGCATGGACCAGCATGGACCAGCACATACCAGCATAGACCAGCATGGGAATTATATATTATATCATGTATATATGTATATATTGTTTTATATATATATATATATATATATATATATATATATATATATATATATATATATATATATATACATTTTCATCTAACTCAATATTAGTCCCATTGAATGACTGTTGTTTTTGATGTAATTGTAATTATAATTGTATTTTGTATACATTATGTATAACTTAGAAGAATCTGCATCTAGTCAGTTTCTTACTTTGGTCAATAGCTCATTCTGTCAAAATAAAAAATTAAAAAAGCCTTCCAAATGTGTGGTGTATTCCCTTCATATAGAATCATTATGCATTCATATCATTAGTCAATTTTGTGAGAATATTGTGTGTCAGTACTTACCACTTAGTTATCACTTTAGTATCTGGTACTACAGACTGCATAGCTCAGCTTATGGGGATGTTATGAGATGAACAAAACATCAACATTGTGTAAGCTGTTGTGTTGGGATATTTGGCTATTACAGTTTTTTATCTCAGTCGCTTTGGTGCATTTCTCATATCACTATTTACATTTGCACAACAGTTAATGCAGTTCTCAAAACAATTAGTAAAAACAGCAAAACCTAGTTGATAACCTGCAAAAGCGTGTCACTTGCTCAAAATGGATAGCTCATTCCTCAAAAGCAAGTACTCATGTCAATGAAAGTGTCAGTGTCATCAAGATGAAAAGTCCTGACATCATTGTTTTAATAACAAGATAGTCAAATGGCTTCGTCATGTTTTCATTATGACAGTCTACTCTGTAAATGTTTTCCAATGCAAAAAAAAGTAAGATCTTGTTGACACTACCTGAAAATGCTCAAGACAGCACTATATACTATTTGCACATCCATTCGAAAAATACAGTAAAGTTACACATTACTGTATTTAATGAGGTAACTGAGTACAAGACACTGAATATGTGTTTCATATTTTTACTGTATATGCTCTTTGCAATTCTAATTTGTTCACACTGCGGGCTAAAAATGCACCCTTATTTACAACAAGCATAAACTCCCTTTGGGTAGAGCTGTGCACAACTGTAAACAGTATTGCAGTATATTGGAATTGAACATACAACATACATAGTACTGTAATCATTCATGCTCCTCCAGACGTTCCTCTCTGGCCTCATAATTTCATCTACATCACAACTAGTTCAACATTTTTATATGTAATGACTCAGGCAATGAAATGAGGACTATTAGTTTTACATGGAATAACTATTCAGCATTCACAAGTATAGTTAATTTTGACTGACATGACATAAGCAACTGATAATGTTATAAAACAGCAGAGAGTTGTATGAAAGCAATTGATGCATGTCCAAAAGCATTTGCAATTTGTTGGAAGGAATGAGAAACTGCTACTGTGATGTGCACAAATGACTAAATGTTGTGGTGGTTGAACTAACTGTTGTGCAAATGTAAAGAGTGATGTGAGAAATGCACAAAAGCAACTGAGAAAAACTGTAACATAGATATCAATTTTAAACAAGATTAAAAGATCCAGTAAAATTGTCTGAACTTTCTGAAGCTGAAAATGTACAGTATTTGTGATGTGCTAACACAATTCACATATTAAAACATTACAACATGTGAAAATATATTCCACATGTGCTCCACATTATAACCTATAGGCTAGTAACATGTTTTCCATATGTGCCACTTGCTCCATTATGTTCAAACTTTGTTCACATGTGGTGACATGTTTTTCACATGTGGTGGTTCACATGTGGTGGTTCACATGTGGTGACATGTTGTCACATGTGGTGACATGTTGTTCACATGTGGTGAAATGTTGTTCACATGTGGTGAAATGTTGTTCACATGTGGTGACATGTTGCTCACATGTGATCATATAAGTTCACATGTGATCACATGTGGAAAACATGTGATCACATGTGAAGTTCATGTGTTTTTTCTGTAAGGGAGTGGACGTGACCGCAGTCGTAACGGTCGACGGTGATGTCACGTGCATACCCTCTATAGGCACATTTCACTTTTTTTTGAAAAAAAACGCAAAGATTTTACTCCCTCTCTTTTTTTTTAATTGCAAGAAAAGAAACAGCACTGCATTAAACACATTAATATAAACTGAGGGGGAAAAAAGAAAAAAAAAGAAAAAAACATACAGACAAATGAAACCTCAACCAGTAAGAAAAAAATGGTCATAGTTCTTAAGGAATTTGTTGTTCTTGTTATTATCAATGAGTTTAATAGATTTAATAACAAGGGAAATCTCAGCAATGTAGACATCAAATCTAGGCAATGTCTTGAGAAATTTGTTTTTGTGAATAAAAAATTTGCAATGCAACACAAAGAAATTAACAACAAGGTCAATAGCATAGTCACTCCTCGAAAAATAAAGAAATATATCCTTCAAAGAAAAGTCTAAATTGCGGTTTATAAAAGGAGAAAGATAACAGCTTAAGTTCTCCCAAAGAGATTTAACATGAATGCAATGAAAGAATAAGTGAAGCAAAGTTTCTTCCTCAACTTTGCAAAATACACACAAGTCAGAGAGATCAACAAAAGGCAATTTGGGAGTTGGTTGGATAAACATTATGTAACATTTTGAAATGTACCTCTCTTATTTTATTGGACATACAGTATTTTTCAGGGAGTAACCACGCTCTCTTCCAGTGAATACTGTCAAAAACATTGTTCCAGAAAGATTTACATCTAGGGGATGTATAAACAGTGTAATGTAACAATTGCTTTACATGTTTTGGCACCTTTCACTTTTCCGGTTGCCACGAAGTAACTAGTTACGTCGCCATGACGAAACTTTGGTCACCAAATTTGCAATTACGTAACAGTTACGTAATTTTGTTAGCTGGGAAGGTCCTATCTACTGCAATAAACATGACGTGCTGGATCGAAAATATGTGAAATAAGTTTTTCTAGTCGACTAGTAGTTGTTCATTTAAGCCATTAGTTGACTAATCACATTTATATTCATTTAATTTCTTAAATACTGGAGAGAATAAACCAATAATGAGCGTTTATGTAATATAGGCTATGCACGCATAACGCTTGCCATAAAGAGCCGGCAAAAGTAATGATTAGGAATATGACAAAAAACAGCAAGGATACAATGTGAATGTTTCAAGGCCAACAAATTGGATAACAATAGCTTTAAAACCATGTCGCTTGTGTGGTAATTTCATGACTTAACTTACAACAGAACAACGACGGTCATTGCTCATAGTTTCTATTGAGCTTTATTTAAGCTATAGGCTAATAAAGTAATTACGCGGGGTGCGCCGGCGCATTTGCGCATGCAATTATTGAGTGCGCCACGATCACAGTATAATATCGCAAGCCAAAAGGGTCAGAATTATGCTATAGAATATACGCGTTTACAATCTAACGCCGTCGAATACGGCGTTTTAAACAGTATTTGCGCCGCAAAATACGCCGTTGTGATTACAATCGCCGTAAAAAACGAGCGAAAACCTGTCAATGACGCCATATTTAATGGCGTTTTAGTGTGCATGAAAAGCGCCGCTTTTTACGCCGTCCATCTTGCCATATGAAGTAATCAAATACTGTTCCTACATAATTTATAGCCTATTGTAAAACATGTAATGTATACTGAGACTTTATATTTTGTTGTGATTTGATTAGAATATTAAAGTAAACTTGAGTGTTCCACTGTCACAACAGGAAACTAAAAAATTTGCACTGCGGGGCTCACAAGTAAGGCTACCATTCCTCCTGCAATGGTAGGTGTATCGTGGTTGATAAACACCATCAAAATGACGTTGATCAATATATAAATTAATAGGCTAATCACCCGACATGAAATTCAGACAAAGTTCTGAATTCATGTTGATTTCGAGGCTTTGAGAGACACACTGTCCGCGACAGCAAATGGAAGAGTTTTAAATAATTATCCAAATAGGTGAAATAGCCATGGTTATAGCCTAATTTTATATTTTTGACTAACAGAGCAAATGAGGGAAGCATCCCAAACGATTAATGTTAATGGGGCGGTCAAGCAAGCAGATTAAAAAAGCGGACACAGTAAGGTGTAAACAAGCAGCAAAATTAGTCTATAGTTTGGAGCTTCAGACACGTTAAAACCCATAGGCCTATAATATTAATTTAGTCACCATGAACTTTCAGTTTGTTTACAGTTTGTCACGTGTTGTACAGTTCTCCCGCTCCTCATTATTGGTTCATTCCGTTCAGGTGCACATCATTAATTGTCTTGTTTGAGTCATATAAGATCAGAGAACATATGTTTTGTCTTTTAAAATTATGGAAATTATTTTGGAAAGAAAACAGCATTACAGGATCGTGAGATGTGCAATATGTCGGGAGACATGGGTCAGACATGATTTTGACCATTTCATTAAGTTTTGTTTAGTAGAAAGCCTTTCTTTAAAACAAATTTCGTTTTGTATAAATTGTATCTTAATTTTAATCCATGATTCATCATCCAATATAAATAAAAAGCAAATTTAGCAGACATAATAAGCCTAATCATGACATGGAGGCGCCGGAGCCATCACCTTTGTTGCACATGAAAAGGAGCGCGTGAACCGAAACTCAGGAAGTGTGTGAGTAAGTCCAAGATAATCGCACAGGTTTTGATTGCAAAGACGACTTGCTGGCCCTTCAAAACAATCCTCCTCATTGCAGAAAAAAATGTCCAGAAGGCTATGTCCTGCTGAAGATATTGCTGCACATCTCTATGCTTAATAAGTTTATTAAGCCTGGAAGAGGTCATCCTCTTCACCCAGCAACTGACCAAGTGATGGATGACACCGTCTCCCCATCTAACAAATTTGGGTTGCCAGAAGGTTCCCTGCACGTTAATTTATGGTTCCCAAAATGTTAGTTTTTGGTTCCCAAAACGTTATTTTTTAAATTAGCCAGGAATTTCCATCTTAATGGAAATATATAACATTATTTTTAATTTTTTTTTAATAACGTTATTATTTTGGATTGCACATTTCAAATGAGTTTAATGGATAGGCGTATTATAGCTCAATCAGCTGGATGTCTTCCGATGGCCTTTGAATATGTTTATCATATAAAAATAATTACTATGACATTTATTTTCTAATATGACAATGTAACTGAAAAACCAAATTTAACAATATTTTAATAGATACAACAAAACAAGGTGCATATAGTAAAAAAAAGTAGCTTGCAAAAAAAAATGTGGTTTGGGAGTCGGGCATTTTAACAGGCTATCAACTACTACATATATGTTGCACAACTTTTAAACATTATCTTGCTCCTGTTATACTAGGGACAATCCCTCGTTTTGGAAATATTACTTGCTAGTGTTCAGTTTTTTTACTAGCGTGAAAAGGATCTGGGTTATCAGTTAAACACATAGAATGGGGTAGGTGTTGCTGAACATGAAATCTTAGCAATACATTAAAGTATGATAAAGATGTTTAATGTTATTAGAGATGAAAATAGTTATAGGTTATTGTACATAAATATATCCTATCAATTCATAGGGACTCCTTTGGCTAAAATGATCCCTGCTGAATTGGTCTGGTCTGATTCAGTTACCACTGATTGGGTGAAAACCATTCAAGTACACCAGAGAAATCTAAATTTTCTCGGGGGAGCATGCCCCCGTACCCCCTAGCAAACAATATTTTCTGACCTCAGTAATTATGAAACCCTGCGTACGGCCCTGCTTATCTAATGAAACCTGAGGTAAACACATTTCTACAAATGTGCGCACTTTTGGACTAAAAGTTTGTATGTACGCAAATAAATGGGACCAAACGCGACTGAATGTAAAGGTTTGTGTCTCATTATTCTATTATATATATATATATATATAGGCTATATATTATATATTGCCACCCCAAGATTTGCTGTGACCTTGTCTGGCCATCCCTATTAAAATTTTCTGGGGGTGCCACTGAAACAAAGCAATTGCGCTAGTTTTTAAAATGCTTCAAAAAAAGCTTTTTTTTTTTTTTTTGTCTCAATGTTGTTCATCACAGCACCAAATACTTAATATTTAAAGATTTAATAGGCTATTTTTTTTCAGACTTAAACATTTTTATATTTTAATCTGGACTACAACATGCCCCAATGATTAGAAATGTTCTGATTATTTGTTATTGTTCAGTAAATCTTTGAGACATACGGCTTCATTAGTTTACATGTTAATTCATTATTACCAAACTGACAATAAAAATACTTATAAAGCATTAATTATTTTTAGTTAATGTTAATTTTTTACTTACTGTTTAATAACATTACTAAAATCAAAAGAACTTATTTAATGGACCTGAGCTAAAACTTGTTACGGCTACTGGTGTAGTAGAGATGGAGCATACACGGATATCCACAATGCAGGGTACTTTAATCAAACAAAGGAGAGATTTACACACAATACACGTTAGATTAACAATGAGGACAGACAAGGAGTGAAGGGAGTGAGTCCATGGCTGCGTTCCACTCCAGTTTTAGACACGCACTCGCGAACTTCCCTACACACTTCCCCTCGGGGGAATCCCTGCCGCCATTTTGAAGTGCGTTCCACTTCGTGAAGTGGACGAGGGAAGTTTACATGGACAGACCCTCGCTCCCTCGATTTTAACCGAGGGAGCGAGTCTACTTCACATGTACACTTCAGGCAGCTCCATAACCCACAATGCAACACGATTATGACGTCACCGCATATCGCGTTTAATTTACCCTACCACAAACAATTCTATGATATATTAATTATTTTTTTAAACATTTAAAACACACATATATGCATATAGAACGCTGTATTAAACAAATTTGTAAGGGGAAAAAATAAATAATAAATCAGCTCCATTGCGGATTCCAAGTGATCAAGGGCTTAGGACGTTCCAGTTCAGCCCATTGCAAAGGTTCCGGCAGAAGTGGGCACTCGTGCAACGTAAGCAATGACGTACATCCGAGTCAACGAGACCGAGGGAAGTTAGCGAGGGAAGGGCATTTAAAAACCGAACTGGAACGCAGCCCATAGCTGTGTCCCAATTCAGGGGCCGCGCACTTCGAAGTGCATGAAAGAGGTGGGGTTTTGGAGTGGAGGGTTGCCAGGTCTGCGCAACAAAACCATCCCAAAAGTAGTGTAATCACAGCACAAGTGTAAATGTATCCCAATCCCAGACATGGCAACAATGAGCCGAGCGTCGTTACATGCCTAGCGCTGTGTGACAGACAGCTGACAGTTGACGTTTATGTGTGCATTTTAAAGTTTTATGACTTTCTATTGGGTTTTGACATGCTTCACTGCCGGCGACGATGGGACACTGGACCAAAATATGTATGGTTAAACTATGTAATGTTAGTTTTATATCGTTAGCAACTAGTTAACCTTGTTTGTTTTTTTATGTTAAATTTATGTTAACTGTGAAAATATATACATTCATATTTATACATTTACTTTAAAGTACAGTACTTTAGGATTTTATTCAACTACTCCATCTCAGTTGTTGTTTATGATGTTCAACCTAAGTTCTGTTGTAAACAGTTGTAAAGGTACTTTATGTAATGTATAGAACGATGTATTTTAATGTAAAAATATTTAATTTACATGATGAAAAAATGATTGTATATGTTGTATATGTATAATGTTTCATGTAAAATTATAAGTTGCATAAAAGAAATAAACAATGAACAGAACAATTTTTTTATTTACAGACGTGAACATGCGTAAAAAAAATAAATTATCGAACATAAATTATAGTAATAGAAATTACTCTGGCTCATTTACAAATAAATTACTTTACAAATATAATGTATACAACTTATGCATTTAATTTTTAACTTACATCACAAAAATAAGCTGTACAGAAATTAGGCTGTTTCATTGACAAAGTGACATTTAAATAATATTTATATCGACACATTTTATGCACTATTCTGTTCTTGAGAAAAGTGGGGGGAAAGCAGCCTTTGAAGTGCGATTCACCGCGGCGCGAGGAGGGATGACGTAATTCGAGAGCGACTTCAAGTGCACCCTCTCCGTTTCCCAGTGGAATGAAGCACCGATCTCAAGACACTTCATGGTCTACACTATCCCACAATACATTGCGCGCCAGTGACGACAGGAGTTCTGTGTGAATTCACATAAATGTAAGCAATGCCCCGTGTTCACCAATATCTAAATCAAACTGTAATATCTGTTTTTCATAAATACAATATTTGTCTCTAAGATGGAGTGCAGTTGAATAAAATCCTAAAGTACTGTACTTTAAATTCAGACTTAAATATAGAATAAATGTATAAATATGAATGTATATATTTTCACAGTTAATAGCCTAAATTTAACATAATTGAACATTAAATAAAACAAACAAAGTTAACTAGTTGCTAACGATATAAAACTAACATTACATAGTTTAACCATACATATTTTGGTCAGTGAAGCATGTCAAAACCCAATCAGTCATAAAACTTTAAAATGCACACATAAACGTCAACTGTCAGCTGTCTGTCACACAGCGCTAGGCATGTAACGACGCTCGGCTCATTGTTGCCATGTCTGGGGTTGGGATACTATTACACTACTTTTGGGATGGTTTTGCTGCGCAGACCTGGCAACCCTCCACTCCAAAACCCCACCCCTTTCATGCACTTTGAAGTGCGCGGCCCCTGAATCGGGACACAGCTTGTGTGTCTCTCTGACCTACAAACATACAGATAAATCTACAGGATGTTTGTCACAGAACAGGAAATCATGTGATCGACTAGAGGAAGTAATAAGGCATTTCTGTGGGTTTCCTTCGGAAGTGCTGGAACATTCTGGATCATGTTGGTGTCATTCTGTTCAATCCTCAGAATCTGCTGTGATTACAGAAACAGAATAAGATGAATTCAGATGTAGTTTAACTCAGAGGAATGACGACACACACCAATAAATAAATAAATAGAGATAAACAAATAAATGTAGTAAGAAAATTCCTTTGTTTATTGTATGTATTTTTTTCTTTCATGTGTTTATATTTATATACATATTTATTTATTTTTATTAATTTCTCTATTATTATGTTTATAGGGGACCTATAATGCAAAATTCACTTTGATAAGGTGTTTGAACACAGATGTGTGTAAACAACCAGCTTATAATGGTAAAAAAATCCACCCACTCCTTTTATTATAATCCCCATTAATCATAAAGTCTCTCCAGATTACCCCTGCGCTTCTGTAAGAAGCCCCGCCCATGACTGCTGACAGACTCCGCCCTACTGACTTAGCTCCTCCCCTGAGTGAGCTGTACACAGTCCGCCATTTTGATCTCCTCACTAGAGCATCTAACAGCAGCATTCACGTGAGAAATATATTCTTATTAAAGCAACTAAAGTTATTCAGTCAAGAGCAGTTTTTTTGTACTGTCATTAATTACTCACCCTCATGTTGTTCCACACCCGTAAGACCTTCGTTAATCTTCAGAACACAAATTGAGATATTTTTGATGAAATCCAATGGCTCAGTGAGGCCTGCATATCCAGCAATGACATTTCCTCTCTCAAGATCCATTAATGTACTAAAAACATATTTAAATCAGTTCATGTGAGTACAGTGGTTCAATATTAATATTATAAAGCCACGAGAATATTTTTGGAGCGCTGAAAAAACAAAATAACGACTTATATAGTGATGGTCGACTGCTTCAGGAAGCTTCGGAGCGTTATGAATCTTTTGTGTCGAATCATGATTCAGATCTAGGGCTGTGCTCAGAATATCGATACAACGATACATCGTCATGAACTCCTGACGATGCGCGTATCGATACAGCAGCTGCCGTATCGAGTCTGTCTTGCTTTTAAATCTAGCCAATCACGTGATGTCAATTGACCCTAGCAAGCAATGCAAGCAGACATTCACGTTTCTGTGAGCTTTCATTCGTAAATAATCAGCTGTTTTGTCGCGAATGTGAACAGGAAATGCGCTCTCGAACGGAGAAACACGCGATCTCCAAGTCATCGATCAAAGCGTGCTAACGTTTTAGGACAGGTCGATGGTATATAAATCATGCCCGAACGTTAGCGTTTGTCAATCAAGCCGAACCGTCCATTTAGAAATTTGGAGGCCGATCTCTCAGGTTGACGCGCGAGCTGGCTTGACTTAAGTTTTCGTGAGGATATAGTTTATGGACTGTTTTGATTTCGGTAATTACATCTAGAAAGGTAAAAGCAGTGATGACATATATAATAGAGATATCTGAAAGTGAAACGAAAGTGATATTGGCCTTGTCCAGTGGGGAGGACGCACGAGAGGAGACCTGCGCATTTAATTGGTAGACTATGTGTATACTGTAATACTGCATTTACAATGCTTATAAATGGCATGCACTTTGATCGTGAAAGTGAAAGTGCCCTTTGCGGTCACATCGCATCATTTAAATCTTGTTAACATTAGTTAATGCACTGTAAACCAACATGAACAAACAATCAACAACTGTATTTTTTAATAACTAACATTAACAAAGATGAACTAATACAGTATGTATTGCTCATGGTTAGTTCATGTTAATACATTATCTGATGTTTAATAAATGAACCTTATTGTTAAAGTCAATTCTGAGAATTCTTTCTAAACACTTTATAAATGTTACAAATGTATTGCTGAAACACATTACAAAGTCTGTGAATTGTGTAATGCTTAATTGTGAAGTTAGAGCGTTAAACAGTTTTTCACCAAGTCTCTGCTCAGGATTTTTTGGGCGGAGCTAAAACGGGGGTCTGATGACGCACTTGGACCCCCGAGCATAGCCCCTCCCCTAACACTATATAACTGTCGATGACGCACCGAGCGTGGCACCTCCTCTAACTCTACAGCGGTTCACTCGCTCAATCTCGAGTGTTATTACAGTTATACAGCCCTTTGCACATTTAGCTAGTAATGCCTTCGTCACGCAAATGCATATTACATGGTTGTTTTAATATACAATATGCTTGGTCTCCTTATTTAAATTTCCTAAAACGATGATATGAAGGATTCTAAAGTGATCGTTCTACACCGGATAATTTTACAAACTTTCATCAAACAGCTGGGATTCACAGATAATCCGCTGTTTTTGGTGAATGTGACTGAACAGACCTCGGCCCCCTCCCGCCTCGGCCTTCCTACCGTCCCACCGATAACCGATGATATATGGGGCCGGACAGAGTCTCTCCCGCCCCGGCCTTCATCCTCCCGTCTCGCGGCACCGTCATTTGTTGACTCGACAACAGTCCGGCAGTACGTGCCCACCAATGAGTGCAAGTTGCTGAGTTTGCTTATGTTATAATTAGTAGGTAGTCCACAGTAACTCTACTAAAATTTGCAACCCTCTAAAAATGATTCTTTTTATATGCATCAGTATGTTTGACTCATTAGACAAGTAAGTTGAGACGGCAGCTCTCGCGAGTGGGTGTGGTTTCAGCGCCGACAGCGGACACGCCCCCAGCGTTTGAGAGCAGAGAGCGCTGCCTATTTTTTCGAGATTTTGATAACTTATTTCATTTACTTGCAGATTTTTTTAATCATTTAAATTTGGCTGGGTGGTTAATAACACATTTTTCTGCGGTGTGACAAACTCAGAACACATACTTTAAAATGACTTTACAGGGACTTTAAGTGTGTATTGTAAACTCATGTAGCCCATATTTTGTAGACCACGTTAATAAAAAAAATGTTGTTCTAGAACATATTTTGAGTTGATATCCAAAAAAATCATTTTTACAGATGGAAAAAAAACAGGCAGTATAGACATTATTATAATATTATAGCCAATATAATTAACCAACTTAGTTTTCTTACAGTCAACTTACTGTTGCAAGTGAAATTAGTCATTGAGCTTTGTTGATATGCTTCAGTGTCACTATAATTGTCAATTCAGTTACTGAGGGAGTGACTTTAAAAGCAAGCTTTTAAAAGAAGCTTTTTTGTGACAATTTTTTTATATTTAATTTAAATCATTGGTTTTTTTTAATGACAAAAACAAAATAGTTTTTCAGTTATCACGACTGTTATAACACTGGTTATTCAATAAACACATATTACTGTTACTAAACTCTGCTCAAAATAAATTTAAATTCTAAATTGAACCATATCGTGATACGTATCGTATCGTGGCTTTAGTATCGTGATGCGTATCGTATCGTGACATTGTTGGTGATACACAGCCCTATTCAGATCGCGTGTCAAACTGCTGAAATCACGTGACTTTGGTGTTCCGAACCACTGATTCGATATGCTGATTCATGACGCTCCGAAGCTTCCTGAAGCAGTGTTTTGAAATCGACCATCACTATATAAGTCGTTATTTAGTTTTTTTGGCGCACCAAAAATATTCTCGCGGCTTTATAATATTAATATTAATAACTGATTTAAATATGTTTTTAGTACATTAATGGATCTTGAGAGAGGAAATGTCATTGCTGGCTATGCAGGCCTCACTGAGCCATCGGATTTCATCAAAAATATCTTAATTTGTGTTCTGAAGATGAACGAAGGTCTTACAGGTGTGGAACAACATGAGGGTGAGTCATTAATGACAGAATTTTCATTTTTGGGTGAACTAACCCTTTAACAGCAGTAGATACTGTATATTACACTTCTGTCACTTTAACACACAGATCTAACTTTGAACCTTGTGTTTTTGACATAAACTTGTGTGTTTTTGACTGTTTAGGCGCAATAAGACATGAAAGAGAACTTAGTTTGACACTCACACGACAGACAGCTTTCTGTGCGCTCAGAAAACCATTTATCAGAATTTAAACTGTTATGACTAACTTTCATGATGATGAAGAATCATAATGTCAGAACCGAATCCAGATGATTATCAAAAAGAGGCATGAGCTGTACAGGCCCCGCCCTCTTCAGCAGCTCATTTGCATTTAAAGACACATGCACGAAAACAGTATGTTTTTCCTTCCACTTAAAAATGGGCATTTAAAACATGCTATAATAAATGATCTGTGGGATATTTTGAGCTGAAACTTCACAGACACATTCTGGAGACTTATATTACATCTTCAGCTGCTTTATTGATCGAAATGTTTCCATAAAAAGAATTCAATCAGTGCAGTAACAACACCAATAAACATTATGAAAGTCAATCATTTATTCTCATAGTTCTGCCACAGAAAGAGTCTGGATTCATTTAAGAATCTCCAGCACACTGAAACTCTTTACAGTGAACGGCTGCGTCTCAAATCGCATGTGAAAGTACTGTTAAAAAGAATGTTCTATAGTATGAGTGATGCATGAATGTAGTGTGAACACTCTATATTCACCATATTCAGTCTGTCATGTTCATAATTGTTGTGCCTATGCAGATCATGGTAAGATTATTACATTATATTGTTTGATTTGAAGGAGTTTTACTGACATAATATGATATAGAAATAATTGTTGTGATGTTGTGTTATCGATGCGTAAATTTAAATATACATTCTGGATTAGGTTGTCATGATTGACAGGCGAGATGTGGCTCCTCCCCTTCTGGGAGTTGACCAATGTGCACGCGGGGCACGTGAACGCGCTCAGCTGAGCTGATGAAGCGCGTGAATTCGGCGTGATGAGGAAAGTTTCTTCAGGAATCCGCTGATTATGACGGTGAGATCTATTGATTGATTGATTGATTGAGTGGTTGATATGAGAGTTGATGTGACCTTTGCGCCTGAAGTTTATGTGAAACATGTAATGCATCAGTTATATGTTCATTTGTGTCACAGAACCGAGTGATATGAGTTTAATTGATCCGATCAGGAGTCAGAATGACATGAAGAAAAGTGATGTTAGTGAAGAGGAAATGTGTTGATTCTTGTGAATCCAGTCAGAGACCTGACTTGTTATTTTAACTTTATGTGAAATAATGTATGACAAACACTGTAGTGAAAAGATAAAGAAAAATGCATGATAAAGTCAGCATGAAATATGAATTATCACTATCGATTTTCTAAATGCATGTTATTGATTTTACTGTGATCACTTCATCTACGCATATATTTAATTTATTTTTTATTAATGCAAAAAATACAAGTTTATAATAAACAATTAGTGTATAATACACAAAATTTAACAACACAGTCAACAGAATACAGAGAAAACAAATTAGTTAATTTTTTGCTAATGACAGAAAAAAATTAAGAAAGCGTTTTTCAGTGTGTACATTGATCTTAACACATTTAAAATTATAATTTATTATTCTCAGGTTAGGTAAAGTAAGTAGAGTTTGGCCTAAATTATAAGCATTAAAAATGCCTACAGTTTGGTCAGAAAATTTTATGCAAGAAATACAGTCATTTTTAAACAATAGTTGAGTTAAATAAAAATATCCAGCAGGTTGCTCAAACATTTAACCCATTTGTCCATTTTCAACCCAACTTGGGTTGTTTTTAACCCAGAATTTATTAGAGTGTAGGTTCTAATCTTCTTGATTGGCATAAGATTGTTTTCCCATGATCCAAGATCCTTTTCAAGGACTGGCAGGTGAAAGCTGTCCGCCTCTTCAGGTCCTTGAACATACACACACACACACACACACACACACACACACACACACTTCTGTTTGCTGGCCAACCAGTTTCGGTCCACATAAATATAATATTTACTTTACATCTTACATCCTAAAGCATTGTTGTCGGTGAACTTACATTTGTGGATGGGTCAATGATGTGACAGGATTTTTTTTTTTTGTCCAAAGGCCTTAATAATAATAAAAAACAAAGATATGACATCCAAAGTATGTAAAGTAGTACAACTAGATCTCTTTTATTGAATTCAAAAGGTTTTAATGATATTTTGCTACATATAAAGGTTTTTTAAAGATTTTGAAGTGTCAAAAGGTCATTTGGTTTAACTGTCCAATACAGCCATTTCATTTGTGATTAAAACATCTTAAAATGTAATAAATGTATATATTTTTTTATTCTGGCATGATTTTATAACATCATATATCAATATAGTGCAAAATGGTGTTAAAATTATGTGTAGAAGTTGTTGCTTTGTTATGAGAAACAATGTCCGGAAAAATGAATTTCACTGATGTCATACGGAGTAACAATATAAAGGAACTATTTTGGATCAAGTCATGTGACAGGATGTGACATCATTCAGACACCTGCACAGGATCACATGGTCATGAAGCAAAGTAACTAACTCTCTCTTAACTATTTGAATAATTCATGTTTTCTCTTGATCATACGCATGTCCCGAAACATCCGGTCTTTGGATACAACCGCTATAAAACATGGAAAATGTTGTAATATTTTAAAAACTTGTACTAAATATAAAATGTTTAATTTTCCTAACTGGAATTTTCCTAATATCGTCATTCGGCAAAACCGAAATTTTGGTTAAACCGCATGACTTTTTTGGTGACGAATTGTGTCCATCTGGTAAAAAATGACAAAAGCAGTGTTAATTGATTATAAAAACCACATAATCTCATTGTAACACTTAATAAAATCTCCATTATGTTTTTTTTTTTTTTTACACTTTTAAAAACCCTATTCGTCAATGACCCGGATATAAAATTTGTAAAGAAGATAAATTAATTTTTAACATTTTTTTTAACCTGCACAGACTGTGGTGAATGCTGGTCTTAAACCCCGCCCCTTTCTGACAATCCACTGTATGCTCGCATTCAGATCCGCCTCCATTTTTGAGTGCCACGCCCACATCTCAACATCCAATCAACAATGTATGAACAGAACCAAGTCCTCTTTCAACTGGACTTAGATCACAGTACAGAAGATAAGATCTGACTCATCATGAAACTGAAGTTGCGCTGGTCTTTTCTCCTCTATTGTGCCGTATATCTGAGTGAAACGCTTCTCAAACAAGAACAAATGTAGGGCGGGGCTTGATTTTGTCTGTGGGGAATTGATTGGATGGTTGTGGTTTGCTATTGGTGGATCTCATGTGAGTGACAGGTTGCCTCGCCCTCATCATCAGAGAAGAGATGATATTCTGATTCAAGACTACCAGGAACATGAATTTAAAACAATAATGATAAATCATTCAGTGCAATATTCCATACAAAAATAGAATCAGCAGCTGTAGGAATCAGACGTGATGATGTGTGTTTGTCATCTAACGCTTCATTTCTTCATAAAGCATCTTTTACAGACTAAAACACTTGCAGTGATATCAGTGGAGTCATGTCAGGGTTGGTATTTTAAGGTTGGCTTGTCGATAGTTTGTGTCTGCGGTTCGTAGCGTCATTAATAACACATGCAGAAGCAGCCGCTTCTCTCTGTTGAGTCCAGCAGCAGCGCCGTGAAAATGTTTTGGCAAACGTGACTTTAGCCGTCATTTGAGACACACAGATTTTTAGACCTAGTCCCTGTGAAATCAAAACTGACAATTCTTGTTTTTTTATGGAATATTGCAGTGTTTATTCTAAATGATTGATCGGTGCACATCATAATTGTTTTAAATTCATGTTCCTGGTAATCTTGAATCAGAATATCTTCTCCTCCCTCTTGCAGCATCTCTTCTCTGATGACGAGGGCGGGGCAACCTGTCACTCACATGAGATCCACCAATAGCAAACCACAACCATCCAATCAATTCCCCATAGGAAAAATGTCTGTGAGAGAGTGTGTGTGTGTGTGTTCAACCCTCTTACAGAGGAAGTTTAAGTGTGTTTAAACTTCAGAACAGCTTGTTCTTTCTTTTCTTTCGGTCGGTGTGAAGTTTCCAGACTCATCTGTGTTTGTAGTGATGGACTCATACAGGATTTATTTCTGACATCTTGATGGTGAAGGTGAGCGTTTATTGTAGAATCTGTTTAATAATTATTATAATGTGGATTGTGTTTTGTCAAATGCTTTTGCTGTGCACATTTATTTATTCTGATTCCACTGATATCAATGTCGATCTCTGTGCTTCTCAGGATTGTTGGTGTTGATCTGATTCTGCCATGAGCCGCGGCAAGTTCACGTCTGGATCTCGGCAGCTGAAGGTAACAGAAGCCAACAGATGACTGTTGAATATGAGTGCTAGACCAACAATATTCTCCCACACGCCCGAAGAAGCTGCTTGGAGAAACTGATTCATGAGGGTTTTTGAGTAGATCAACAAGAATATGTTCTGCTAAAGTTCTCATGAAAACATTATTTCTGAATGTTGACTAAATTTTCAAATCATCCATTTTTTTTTAATTATTTTTTTGTAAAAACTTTTTTTTTCTTGGTTATGCATTCATTAAGGGAACATTTCATGCGTCAAACATTATAGGAATGTTGCTTTTCAACAAGTAGAAACACTTAAAAAATGTTAGACATTAATAAAGGCACAATATTTTGGGATTCAAATATCCAAAAACCACTAGAACAGTGTTATATATTTTGTTGACTTGTGTACTTACATTATACCACATGTTTCCAAGAATGTTTAAATCCAGAGAAATAAGCAATTTTAACCAGGACACAGTTTCTGTGCGTCACCTGTCAATGACATCATACTCAAGTTACCTTCAGTTTCCGGTTTTATTTTAAACACCAAAGAATTTGCCAATAAACCAGTTTTGGTGATTGCAATAAAGACTTGAAGCTACTGTGAACGTTGGTATAAGAAACACAGTGTCTGTAATTAGACATGCAACATTTTTCCAGCTCTTCAAATGTTATTTTTAATGTGATGACCAAAAAACATTATTTCTTCATCCTTCTGAGATTGTCTCCATTTGTAAAACGAACATTTGAAGATGTAAGAAAATCCAACATTTGATAGAAAACACTTTTGTTTAAAAATTAAAAGACATTAATTACCATTATAACCATCAGATGGCAGCAGAGGACCATTTATTTACCTGTAATAGTTTTTCACTTATGAATAAATATTAAACTTTATAAAATCACTAGGTTTAAAAATACATTTTGTCAAGGTGAAGTATGGAGTACTCACAAAATCTCATGAAAAACAATATGAATGTGAATGTGAATGAATTACAGAAAGCGATCACCGCGCTCTCTTTATAATCACAGCAGCTGTCAGTCAATGCAGCACAAGATCACACTTTACTCACATTTTATTCCATTAATCTAACTAAAGTGCACAATAAATCTTTAATTTACAATGTTGACGCTTTTTTTCCACACGAAAGTGTATAAACTGATGGTCAAATTGAATTTTGCAGAGGAGGAACACTGAGACGTGTCTTTTTAATGTTTGAATAACTAAATTAACACTAAGCCAGACTATTTAAGTGTCTATATTCTGATTATAAACTAAGTATTACACCACTGATGCTGTTAAAGCGACCTCGCCGACACATCAACAAGTGACATTTCACCAGACGTTTTTCAGCTGGTTTATATTATTGCGGATGTTCTTAAGAACTTTCCGAGCATATGGTCAATTGTCCTTGCACTCTATATCAAATGTCTATTTCTGATTTTATGATGACCTGTCATAGTTTAATCTGTTCCATCACAGTTTTATAATAATCCTAAAAGATCAGTAACATAGTGTTTTGTGTCATTGCTTAGGCGAAGCATTCTGTCAATCGAAAAGAAAACAATATAGCTTAGTGTGCTTATCAAACGGCAAAGTGTTCACACAAGCAGCTCAGGATTGGCGTCTCAGAGCGGATCCGTTCACAGTAAATGAGCTTCATCACTGATAATGACGCTGATCTGAAGCTGCTCTTCAGTGATTGCTTTCTCTGGTCAGCTCGACTCTGTTTGCTGTGTTGAAGGTTCCTCATGACGCCCCGCAGAGATCTCCATCACATGCCAGCCTCGCTAAATTCTGCGGCTTCATCATCCTCGTGTTCTTCATCATGGCCTCTTACTTGCTGTCGGGTGAGAGGAAGACTCTGCTGGAGGACCTCAGTGAAAGCACCCTCAGAGACTTGGTGCGCAGCATCGGAACTAAAGTGACGTTCAGAGCCAGACGAGTTCCTGCCGTCAGCGAGCTGCACGACTTCGACCCGCACGTGAGAAATTCATAGAGTACATAGTGACATCTGAATATAGTAAAAAGCACCTTTTGTTCAATGGAAATGTTAAAGGTTCTTCATGGAACCATGATGATACAGAACCTCCAGGGCACATTTATGAGAATTTAGAGATCCAAATGAACCAGACTGTTGAACTCTCTGTCTCTTTCAGATGTTCTCCGTGATTCCGCCGCACTTTTTACCGAATGTTAAGAACCCCTGCTGGTATGAGGAGCTGCGTGGAAACGTGAGCGCAGATCCATACGGATCCAACCTGTTCGGCCGCTTGTCCAGTAATATGCGAATTGCCTTCGAGTGTCTGAGCGCCACGTTCAAAAAACAGTTAATTCTGCGCGACGGGAAACTCCAGCGCCTGCGATGCCTTCCCTACTTCTACATCATCGGTCAGCCCAAGTGTGGCACGACGGACCTGTATGAGCGCTTGAGGCTCCATCCCGACGTTCATCTCACGCCACCCAAGGAACCGCACTGGTGGAGCCGGAAGAGGTTCGGTATGTGAGATTCCTGATGCTTAAATGCCCTCAAAGGGAAGCTGCTTTCATCTGCACTCTCATTACAAAGAAAATGTTCTGGAAGAAGCAGCTTCACAAAGCAGAAATAGATTAAAAACAATCAAAACAAGCAGTTCTGGTTTGTTTGTTCTTGTCAGAAGCGTCTGCTGGGAACTAAAACACACTTCATTATGAATCTCAGATCACAGTTTGATTCGTGAGAATGTGAACCGATTCATCAGGGTCATATAAACACGTGTGATGATGTACAGTCATTAGAATAACACACGTGATGTAGATTGTTCTTTCGTTAAGATAATTATAGTGTTTCTACTTCAGAGACTCGTTCAGATGCATCTAGTTTAAGTTTAATCTTCTCTAAACATTCTAAAACTAGAAGATATTAAAGACCAGATATCTGAATTAACGTTACTGGAAGAACATTCTGAGAACGTTCGCTGGGATCAGGTGTTTCACCTGCACAGAATGAAATCTGCCTCGTTCAGCTTTTTTCTTATTTTACTGCATTTCAAGCTGTTTCCTGTCTAGATATAATCAGCTATATTTATCTGTTTCAGTCACATGACTTCCTCTCAGCTCAGAGAGAGCAATAAAAAACATTGATCACTGGATTTGATTCATAGCAGATCCAGAAAACGTTTTACACTCAAATTAATTCACACACATTTATGTAGATTTTATCCGCAATTCAACTCCATATACAGTAAATGTTCAGGGATTTCTCTGTGTCTCTGTTCATGTTTCTGTGTTCGTCCCGCTGATGCTCATAAATATTGCGGATGAGCTGCAAAGTCACGTGACTGACACAGAAGCACCTGTCGTTTGGAGAAGCTTGATCTGGATCCTGTGATTTGCAGGAATCATTCGTCCCGGTGATCCTCCTCTCACCCGCTTCCCGCTGGACCATTACCTGGATCTGTTTGAGCCAGTGGCCCAGCGGATACAGCACAGACTTCTGGGAAACTCCTCCATCAGCAGCAGCATCATCACTGGTACGTTCTCAGATCTGTGTGTTTATTTTAATTTCCACATGAGGTCAGGTGATCCGTGTGCTCGAGTGTTCCTAGAATGTGTTACAAAGTGAGGCTTTACTGTAATAACATTCTGTTTCCTCTAAAAACAATGTGTGTGTGTGTGTGTTTGTGTGTGTGTGTGTGTGTGTGTGTGTGTGTGTGACTGACAGGTGAGGCCAGCGCTTCCACTTTGTGGGACAACTTGGCCTGGCTCTACCTCCATGACATCAGCAGAGAGGCGGAGCCTCCGTCACTCGTCCAGGACTTCATTCAGGCGGTGCAGCCGGACGCGCGACTCATTGCCATCCTCAGAGACCCTGTGGAGAGGTCAGAGGTCACACCAGATCTCGAACTAAAACTACAACTGTAAAAAAAAAACATTTTCATTACTTGAAATAAAATAAAATGAAATAAATAAAATGAAAATAATAAAATAAAAATAAAATACAATAAAGTAAAATACAATAAAATAAAGTGAAATGAAAATAAAATGAAATAAATGAAAATAAAATAAAATTTAAAATAAATTAAATTAAATTAAATTAAAATAAAATGAAATTAAAATAAAATAATCTCAAAATAAAAAAATGAAACAATAATAAAATTAAATAAATAAAAGAAAATGAAATTAAACTAAATGAAATCAAAATTAAATAAAATATTTAATTATACTTATTTAATTAAAATGAAATAAATAAAAGGAAATTAAATGAAATAAAATAAAATGAAAATCAAATGAAATACAATAAGAAAACAAAAATATTAAATGAAAATAAAATGAAATAAATAAAAGCAAATGAAATGAAATAAAATTAACTGAAATAAAATGAAAATAAATTAAATTAAATACAATAAAATAACATAAAATGAAATGAAATAAAATGAAAATAAAATAAAATGAAATAATAAAATAAAATTAAAATAAAATGAAATGAAACAGTAAAAAACAATAAAATGAAATTAAATGAAAATAAAATGAAATAAAATGCAATAAAATGAAATAAAATAAAATGGAAATCAAATCAAATGAAATACAGTAAAAAAACAAAAAAATTAAATGAAATGAAAATAAAATGAAATAAAAGCAAATGAAATTAAATAAATGAAATGAAATAAAATAAACAAAGCAACGTTTCTGTAGAAACTTGTTTCTGTCAATGAAATAAAAATGAATAAAAAAAAAAAAAAAGGTAATTGCAACTTTTTATCTTTTTCTTCGTTATTGCATGTTTATATCTTGCAATTTGGACTTTATAACAACCAATTGCAAGATTATTTATCATAAATCTGAGAAAACACTCATAATTGTGAGATAAAAAGTCGCAATTACCTTTTTTATTTTTTTATTCCATGGCAGAAACAAGCTTCAATACTCATCTCATTTTTGTTTCGTTTAATTTGACTAAAACACTTAATTTATTTATTTATTTTTAAATGTCAAAAACTCAAGAAAATTATTAAAACAAACATTTTTGCTCGTGAATAGTGACCACTGACATGCGTTTTAGTTCCGGGTCACGTGACGCTCGTGTAGCGTGTTTGATGATGTCATCTGATGCTTCACACACACTCAAACACACTCTTCTGCTGTTCTTCTTCAGACTCTATTCAGACTATTTGTACTTCGGCACGTCTAATGAATCAGCGCTGGATTTCCATCAGAAGGTCTGTGAGTCTCTGCGTCTGTTCGACGCCTGTCTGCGGGACGCCGGTCTGAGAGCGTGTGTGTACAGCGGCGCGCTGTATAACGCCATGAGTGTGAGTATGCCGACCTCTGACCTCAGAGAGACCTTACATAGTTAAGTATTTAATAGTTATTTACGCGTGTGTGTGTGTGTGTGTGTGTGTGTGTGTGTGTGTGTGCGTGTGTGTGTAGGTGCGGCTGCACGTGGGCCTGTATGTGGTGTTTATTCTGGACTGGTTGTCAGTGTTCAGCCGTGATCAGCTCTTAGTTTTGCGTCTAGAGGATCACGCTGCAAACCTGACGCACAGCATGAACAGAGTCTTCCACTTCCTGCAGTTAGGTCAGTCCTGCAGCCGCCTGTCCATCATCATCTCATAAACACTGACCTGCTGTGAGCAGAAGGGGGCAGCAGATGTTCATCATCATCTTCATGAGACGCAGCTCACAGCAAAGAGAACATATAAACCACACAGAATCGTTTTGGGATGAGACTGATTGTGTCGTGTGTCTGTTTGCAGGTCCGGTGTCTGAACAGACAGAGAGACTCATCAGCAGACGTCCCGTGGCAAACACCAGGGATCCGTCGGACAGGAAACTGGGGCCGATGAAGCCGGTGACACGAGAGCTGCTCCGGCAGTTTTACGCTCCTTTCAACCAGAAACTGTCTGCGGTGCTGCAGGATGAGTCCTTCATGTGGTAGAGTCGCTGCCATTCACACGCAGATCGCCTGTCAGATGAGTTTGTTCACTGGATCATGAGGGGATTTTTTGTAAATGATGAAGTATTTTTAAACCACACAGAAAAAAACCCTCTCTTTTAAGTCTTTGAATCGCTGACATCTGCTGGTCAGATTGATCCAGTTCAGTGTGCAGTTTCACAGTCGGCATGAAAAAGAATTCACGCTCATATTTTCTTCTCTATTGTGCCGTATATCCGAGTGAAACTGCTTCTCAAACAAGAACAAATGTAGGGCGGGGCTTGATTTTGATTCGATGGTTGTGGTTTGCTATTGGTGGATCTCATGTGAGTGACAGGTTGCCCCGCCTTGTCATCAGAGAAGAGGGAGGGGAAGTTACTCGGATTCAAGATTTCTAGGAACATGAATTTAAAACAACGATGATGTGCACCGATAAATTATTTAGAATAAACACTGCAATATTCCATAAAAAAACAAGCTTGATTTGTTTTTTTATCTAACTACCTGCAATCTTTTGAATTAAGAATCATGTGATGATACCATTCAATTACTGACATGCGACGCAACACCGCGACACGTGATAAAAGGTATAGAGAGTATAGGAAAAGCTAGCTAGCTTACCAATTCAGAATAATATTTAGCTAAATGACTTGCATGGTTTTATACGTTGCTAAATCACCAATATGCATCATAAATAGTTTTAGACATGGACAAATTTGCTTTGATGAAACAGCCATTACATCTGTTATGTTAAAATTTTACTTTGACAAGCCAAAGTAAGCAAGTTTTTAAAGTAAATAAGCAACTTCCACTCCTCACATGTGCGTCTCCTTTTGACAGTCCTGCAGAAATTATGTGTGGTTCTAAAATATATGGTCACATGACAATAAAATTGCACGGTTGCCAAGATACAGGGGGTGGGTCAACTTACCCACTGGCTCATCTTACCCCTATGGACAAAAAACCAATGAGGCGTTTCTCAAAACTAAGGCGCCCCAGACATGATCATGCAGGAAAAAAATAGTAGGCTAAATCGTGCGCACGATTTACTCATTTGTTCCCTCGATTTATAAATCATGCGCATGATTTCAAGGGAACGAATTAGTAAATTGTGCGCACTATTCAGTAAATCGAAGAAATGAATTAGTAAATTGTGCGCGCGATTAAATTTTTTTTCTTGCATGTCATGTGCGGGGCTCCGTACAAAACATCCCCATAGTGACTAAAACTTGTTCTGGAAACCAAAAATCAGTTTGCGATCACTTCATCGTGTGGATACGGTGCCGTCACTGGCTTACGAACATGCTTTCTTCGGTCTGACTGATTGTTGAACACCCAACATTAGCAAAAACAACCGACCCTCACAAAAACAAGAATAACGGCACTATATAATACTGTTTGCAATCACTGACCGGCCTCAAGACCAGATTCAGATTCACTTTTTGAAACAATCCACCCTAGCAACCACCCTGAACACCCTAGCAACCACACACTGACAATCCCTCCGCAGCCCTCTAGATGGCAGCAGTGAGTTTGGTTCTAGTAAGCAGCTCACGCGTTCATATACTGTATATTTGATGAGGGCGACGCTGTCAGATCATCCTCATGCCGTGAGCTCTTCCTGTGGGAAACTCCAGGGAAAGTCCCGGATCATGAGAACGGCTCCTGTGCTTTTATGAAGAATCATAAATTTGCTGTTTGATGGTTGCAGCAGCTCAGGAAGCTTAGGATCACAAACACAGAGGCCTCTGGGTAACAAACTAGATCTGTGTTTTATTATCTTGGCTTGACAGAGACGCTCTGTTATTGCAGAAAACCTGGTTTTGGGTCCGATCTTGATTTACAGTGCGTGTCCATTAGAATTTGGTTTCCCTGTGGTTATTATATGTTGGGAACCAAATAAAAACCTTGCTTTTTTAGGTTTACATTTTCTTTGTACAGCATTCTCAGATTGTTCTGGGAAGCAAAAAACGTTCCTGTATTGATATCCTTCCAGTGGACGTTTCCGACTGTTTCCAGTAAGTTTTTGTTATTGTAGTGTTGTCATGGAAACAGATGCTCAGGGGCCAGTTGCATAAGCACAGCCATTACTTAAAAAACTAGTCTGACCAACCAAAGGATAATCAGTCTTCCTTTTTGTTCTCATATTAAACAAGTCATAGATCTAACTTTTTATGCAACTGACTTGAAGTAATGAATTGATCACCAAAATGACATATTTAAATGCCTTAAAATAGCTTGAATGTTTTGAATTTTGGACAATATCAGCATAAATCCTTATCATTTTTTGGTGCAAATACATTTAAAGTAACTTGACATTATCATTGAAGACCAGCAATAACAATTTTCATTTTGATTACATAATAATGGCAATATATACATGTCAAAGTCAGACACGCCCCTTTGCCAGCTGTGATGCTGGTTACTGGTTTAAACTCGGCCCAGGTTTGTAAAAGATTTTTGGGTCAGCACATCTTAATAGCTTCAACAATTGATTATCAATTAAGTTTAGAATACAATGAACCAATCAGAACCCGATTTAGGTCAGATAGCTGCTAATGCTGGATATTTTTTTTCTATTTTATAAACTGTTTATATAATAAAATATGTTTTCGTAGTTTGTGTTGTCCCTTATCAGTGCAAAATTATCACAAATTAAAAAGGATTCATGCCAATATTGTCCAAAACCCCACTTTTGTAGTGCGTTTCCAAACTTTTGGAGGGCAGTGGAGGGCACCCTTGCCTCATTTAGTATACATGGTTCTATGAATATGCAAATTAACCCCGCCTCCACTCACTCGCACCAGTTCAGAGATCCACTTGTTGGCGATCACACCTTGACGTGATTGGTTACAATGTAGTTTGTGATGTAAGAAACGCCAGCAACTATCTTTGGTTCACTGCAGTTTTAAGGAGAAAATACTCAGCAGTGGTGTTGGCTTATGAATTTGCACATGGTTTGACTTAAAGCATATTAAAAACACCACATAGACATATAAACAACATTAAAAACTTGATTTTCACCACAGCGGGTCTTATTAACTTCTGCGATTATTCCAGCTAACAGGGAACGTTCTGGCAAGGTTCTCTCAAAGATATGAACAAACGTTCTAATAACGTTAAGAGAAGGTTATCTGGTCTTTAATAACATGCACAAAATCGCCTTTTTCTGTAACATTTCAGTTGTTACTACTTCAGAACATTCAAAAGTAGCTTTCTCATATTTGCAAAATCATAAAAGAGAGTAAAACATTCCCTTAATGTTCACATAACCAAGAAAAAACATGTTCTCAGAACGTCTTTTTCAGCTGGTTTGCTGCGGATCTGCTGGTTCCATGTTTCAGATTTCTCCGTTTCATGAAGTCACTCGTGCTTCTGACAGGAAGATGGAAGCGACTGCGCAGACGTGCCAGCGTCTGTCTAATATCAACATGTGCTGGATGTTGGCGGACGGTCAGCTGGACACATATTGATCATCTGCTTCGTGTTACTCTGAATCATCAGGCCAGATATATAACTCACATCTAACAATGTTCTTGCCATGTCCGTCTCTCCTGCAGAAAGCCATGATTCAGTGTGCTGAATGACTGATGTCTCGCAGCTTTAGTGATGAGGTTTATCATTTAGAAATCTTCTGAGTGCTTCAAACGCTTCATTTAAGTTGCGTTTCTTTGTTCCAGTGTGTTTGTTGTGTTTTCGTAGGGCAGAACGTGGATTGTTGGTGGCTTACAGATGCATTCGGAGCGCTCGTCTGACATGGTGAATGATGATTTAGCACCGAGATGCATCTGAAGATCGTTCTGCAAGAAATCAGTGTTGATTTTGGACGCTCGTCAGAGTCTCCGGGTCGTTTAAGGGGATGAAATATTAAGTAGCTGATTAAAAGTCTGATATCATCTGCAGTGGTTTGTACAGACAGATGTTTCCCCGAGACGGTTCATGCGGTTCCTGCAGCTTCGGGGTTTGGTCTGAAGAATGTGTGATGATTTCAGGAAGTGCTGCTGGCGTCTCAGATTCATCCCAGCAATCCAGTGAAAACACGCTTTAATTTGCACAAACACTGAGGTGAGCAGATCTCTGAAATTAACACTGTGTGACCGCAGCAACCGCTCCATATCGACAAAACCTGCATGCTGTCCTTATTGATATAAATGCAGAAATCCGTTTCAGCTCAAAATCCCCCACAGATCATTTATTATAGCTTGTCAAATTTGCCCCTATTTGGGTGTGAGCAAAAACACGCCGTTTTTGTGTGTGTCCCTTTAAATGCAAATGAGCTGCTGCTCCCGCCCCCTTTCCAGAAGAGGGCGGAGCTTTAACAGCTCAACAACAACAAAGCTGGAGAATCTCACGCAGCCAAAATGACGACAGTGTTCAGCCTTACATTGTTCAAACCGGAGTCGACACTGATGGAGAGACTCAGGAAGAAGTTACAACTTTCAGACGTTTCTGAATGGTTAGTGGATAAATTGATGTAGTTGCTGTGGAGTTGATTCAACTCATCCACTAGCATGTGCCGTCATGTTCATCTTTTGTGTTGAATTGACCCTCGTTTGTGAAGCAGTCCGGCGTAAAATGACGGCATTTACAAAAACAACTCTTCCTCTTCTCTAAAGCAGCCCAACATGGCCCCGCCCCCTTTGTTGCGTGTTGTCGGGGGCGGGGTTTATGTAAATTTTAGGGTTTGTGATGTCACAAACCTGGGACGAAGCTCGTTGTAGTTCCTACCAGCCGTTTGTTGTAGTCCTTAAAAAGAAAATATCTCCTTTGCATTGAACTTTGAGCGTCGTAACTTTGCAGATGTTGTTTATGCTCAAACAGCAACATTACACACTAACTAAAGTTGAAAAATCATAATCATGGACCCCTTTAACTAGGATTAATAAATGCTTTTCAAGTATTGTTCATTGTTAGTTCATGTTAACTATAACCATATTGTGAAGTGTTAGGGATTGTTACACAATCATTCATTTGGTTTGTTATTGTGAGTTTCAGATGTGAGGAAGTGAAGCTCATAATGAATCGCGTCTGAACGGATCAGCGTCACTGAAGCTTCACAGCAGACGCTCATTACAGACCTTCATTTTACCGTAAACCTGCTTTCTAGTCAGTGCGGCTATAAGAATCAGTATAAGAGGTGGGTGTGTGTGTGTGTGTGTGTGTGTGCAGTAACACTCGTGATGAGATAAGCTCTGACACACACACACACACACACACACGTTCAGATACTCAAACCTGCCCGGACCTGGATGTGATTAACACATTAGAGCATTAGTGACGCTCTGAGAGAGTGTGTGTGTGTTTGCATCCATCAGTATGAATTCTTCTCAGTTCTCTCTCGTTTGGTTGTGGGATGGTAATGAGGTCAAGGAAGCTCCGCCCAGTGGGAGGAGTCACAGTGAGACAGAAGAGTGAGACATCAATCAGCTCTGGATCAGATGATCTGTCTCTCACACTGCAGCTCCTGCTTCATGCTCTAGAACAAAACACCTGGAACCAGAGCCAAAACATCACCGTCTGTCTGTCTGTTCTTCGGCTGTCTCTCTCTCTCCTGAGTGATTCCAGACAGCAGAAGTTTTACCTGCCAGTTCATCGGTCCGGGAGCCGATTGGATCAAATAATGTGGCTCCAGACTCTCCTGCTGCTCGGCCTTGTGGGTCTCATGCTGGATGTGTGTTATGGATATTCATCTGAGGATGAGGATTATTACATGCAAGAGCTTCTGAGTCGGGAACATTACCAGCGCGTCTCGGAGGACCGAGCGACCGACGGCCGTCAGACACCCGGACGAGGAATCGGGAAGGAGAGCAGATCCACATCAGCTGCTTCCAAAGCAGCCGGCGGATCCGATTCGGCATCAGGTAATGTAAACACACGTAACTGGATCAGGCTGATTCACTGTTAGATGTCATAGAGTTCCTTCATTAAACCCGATTATGTCTATTCAGGATATAAACTTAAACACTCTTTAGATCGTTTCTCCCTCATTACAGCCGTTGAATCTGGCGGTTCACAGCACATTAACACACCGAACTGAAGCTGTGTGGCTGGACGAGCTTGTGTTTCAGGATCTGTCAGGCACTGGTTCAACCGTCAAACATTATTGGCTTTCAGTGAATCATGAATGGAGTGCTTTACTGGAGCTTTGACTGTGTGAAACATTCATAAAGTTTTGCAGAGGTCGGCAGGGAATGATGCTTGTTTCTGACACCAGATGCTGATTAATCTTCAACCAGACACATCTGATCGTCTTCATCAACAGCAGAAGACATGCATAGTGTTTTCTCCTTGGTTTTAAAGCTTTAAATTAGTCTATTTATTTTGCTCTCGTAACTACACACCATTAGATTTAACTTTATTACATGCATTTGACATCATTTTTTCCAGCTGTCAGTGCAAAACACTGCAAAGGGGAAAAAAAGGATTTCTGCAAGTCTTAAAAAAGACTTGAAAATCTTAACTTGCTCTTACACAAATGAAAGGGGTCCTTGATTATGATTTTAAATGGTTTTTAACTTTAGTTAGTGTGTAATGTTGCTGTTTGATCATAAACAACATCTGCAAAGTTACGACGCTCAAAGTTCAATGCAAAGGAGATATTTTCTTTTACAGAAATCACTTTTTAAGGACTACAACAAATGGCTGGTAGGAACTACAACAACCTTCTTCCCAGGTTTGTGACATCACAAACCCCAACATTTACATAAACCCCGCCCCCAAGAAAACACAACAAAGGGGGCGGGGCCATGTTGGGCTGCTTTAGAGAAGAGGAAGAGTTGTTGTAGTAGAGTGTTGTTGACATGCCGTCATTTTACGCCGGACTGCTTCACAAACGAGGGTCAATTCAACACAAAAGATGAACATGACGGCACATGCTAGTGGATGAGTTGAATCAACTACATAAATTTATCCACTAACCATTCAGAAACTTCTAAAAGTTGTAACTTCTTCCTGAGTCTCTCCATCAGTGTCGACTCCGGTTTGAACAATGTAAGACTGAATACTTTCGTCGTTTTGGCTGCGTGAGATTCTCCAGCTTTGTTGTTGTTGAGCTGTTAAAGCTCCGCCCTCTTCTGGAAAGGGGGCGGGAGCAGCAGCTCATTTGCATTTAAAGGGACACACACAAAAACGGTGTGTTTTTGCTCACACCCAAATAGGGGCATTAATTTGACAAGCTATAATAAATGATCTGTGGGGGATTTTGAGCTGAAACTTCACAGACGCATTCTGGGGACTTTTATTACATCTTGTAAAAGGGGCATTATATGAAATTGCCCCCAGTGAAAATGTAGACAATGCAAGTAATGATTGATCAGTTTGAGGGACGTGTGTCCGCTGTGATCATGTTAGACTCTCCGTGTCGATGATTCCGTGGCACATCTGAACGCTGGCAGCGCTTGAAAAATCCGAGTGTTTCCATGTGGGATGTAGGTTTATCCTGACACGACCTCTCAGGCACACGATGAAAGCCTTCAGCTGCTCTTCTGCTCAACACATTGGCTCTGAAGCTTGGCGCCGCAGCTAAAGTTTATAGGCCACCAAACACACCAGCTTTCATCATTCAGCACTTCTCTTCATCTCATGGGCCTGATGTATGAACCACAGATGCAGTTCAACCTTCTGCTGTTTGTGTCTCATCAGCCGTGAAAAGTGGAAACAAAAAGAGTGAGAAGAACAAGAAAGCAGTGAAAGCAGCCGGCGGCGTCAGTGACGGTTCGTTCACCGCTGACAAAGACGGTGAGTTGAACAGCAAACGAACATGGTTTGTGTGAGGTCATCTGTGTGTCAAATATGATTTGACATTGGGACTGTAAAGTAAGATAAGATAAGCAGATCGGTTCACCTAATGTAGAGGAGGGTCAGAGTTTGATCAGAGACATCACATCTTCATAATATCTCTCAATATATTATTATAACAATAATAGAAGATCTAAACTGAAAATATGAAGAGACACTGATGCTATTGTCTGTATGTGTGTGTCCTGTTGGAAAGTCGCTTAGGACATATAAATGAGTGACCTTCACGTTTCCCTCATGATTGCGGTTGCGGAACAGTAACGGCTGTGTTTGTTTCAGGCCAAAAGCAGAATTAGAGCTGATTCACACCGATCTCCTGAGAGTCTTTAGAGCTGCAGATGTGTGTCCTAATGAGAGGAGCTCAGCTGCGCATCCGCAGACAGACCTTTACAAATCATTTTATTACAGTTACAGGTGTATGTAAATATTAGAAAGATTACTAGATTAGATATTGAATCAGTGGGGTAAGTAAGTCTGATAGTCCTGCCTCAAATTCATGTCATTGGTCAGTCGGTCTGATAGTCCCGCCTCAAATCCATGTCATTGGTCAGTCAGTCTGATAGTCCCGCCCCAAATTCATGTCATTGGTCAGTCAGCCAGATAGTCCTGCCTCAAATTCATGTCATTGGTCAGTCAGATAGTCCCGCCCCAAATTCATGTAATCAGTCAGTCAGCCAGATAGTCCCACCCCCAAATCCATGTCATTGGTCAGTCTGATAGTCCCACCTCAAATCCATGTCATTAGTCAGTTGGTCTGATAGTCCCGCCTCAAATTCATGTCATTGGTCAGTCGGTCTGATAGTCCCGCCCCAAATTCATGTAATCAGTCAGTCAGCCAGATAGTCCCGCCTCAAATTCATGTCATTGGTCAGTCTGATTGTCCCACCTCAAATCCATGTCATTAGTCAGTTGGTCTGATAGTCCCGCCTCAAATTCATGTCATTAGTCAGTTGGTCTGATAGTCCCGCCTCAAATTCATGTCATTAGTCAGTTGGTCTGATAGTCCCGCCTCAAATTCATGTCATTGGTCAGTCGGTCTGATAGTCCCGCCCCAAATTCATGTCATTAGTCACTTGGTCTGATAGTCCCGCCTCAAATTCATGTCATTGGTCAGTCTGCCAGATAGTCCCGCCTCAAATTCATGTCATTGGTCAGTCGGTCTGATAGTCCCGCCCCAAATTCATGTAATCAGTCAGTCAGCCAGATAGTCCCACCCCAAATCCATGTCATTGGCCAGTCTGATAGTCCCACCTCAAATCCACGTCATTAGTCAGTTGGTCTGATAGTCCCGCCTCAAATTCATGTCATTGGTCAGTCAGTCTGATAGTCCCGCCCCAAATTCATGTAATCAGTCAGTCAGCCAGATAGTCCCACCTCAAATTCATGTCATTGGTCAGTCTGATAGTCCCACCTCAAATCCATGTCATTAGTCAGTTGGTCTGATAGTCCCGCCTCAAATTCATGTCATTAGTCAGTTGGTCTGATAGTCCCGCCTCAAATTCATGTCATTAGTCAGTTGGTCTGATAGTCCCGCCTCAAATCCATGTCATTGGTCAGTCGGTCTGATAGTTCCGCCTCAAATTCATGTCATTGGTCAGTCAGATAGTCCCGCCCCAAATCCATGTAATCGGTCAATCAGTCTGATAGTCCCGCCCCAAATCCATGTCATTGGTCAGTCAGTCTGATAGTTCCCCCCTAAATCCATGTCATTGGTCATTCTGATAGTCCCGCCTCAAATTCATGTCATTAGTCAGTTGGTCTGATAGTCCCGCCTCAAATTCATGTCATTAGTCAGTTGGTCTGATAGTCCCGCCTCAAATCCATGTCATTGGTCAGTCGGTCTGATAGTTCCGCCTCAAATTCATGTCATTGGTCAGTCAGATAGTCCCGCCCCAAATCCATGTAATCGGTCAATCAGTCTGATAGTTCCCCCCTAAATCCATGTCATTGGTCATTCTGATAGTCCCGCCTCAAATTCATGTCATTGGTCTGTCAGTCTGATAGTCCCGCCCCAAATCCATGTCATTGGTCATTCTGATAGTCCCACCCCAAATTCATGTCATTGGTCAGTCGGTCTGATAGTCCCGCCCCAAATTCATGTCATTGGTCAGTCGGCCAGATAGTCCCGCCTCAAATTTATGGCATTGGTCAGTCAGTCTGATAGTCCCGCCCCAAATCCATGTAATCAAGGTGCGTTCACGCGGCCTTGTAATTCCTGTAGTTACGAGATTCTAGCTTGTAAAAAGCATTCACGTCCTCGTAGAGATCGTAGTTACAGCTTGTAAGCTGGGAGTTTTCTGAAAGCTCCCAGATGTACCACGTGGGCGCTTGTACCACCTGACCACTGTAGATTCATTTAGGCGTTGATAGTGGTGGCATGGAAACGCATAATTCCCAGTCCAAGGACCAAAAGGACGTGAACAGCTCCGAATATAACGTCACGTGTTGTCATTTCAAGATTCCGGTAAATACGAGGTGACGTGAACGCAGCATCAGTCAGTCAGCCAGATAGTCCCACCCCCAAATCCATGTCATTAGTCAGTTGGTCTGATAGTCCCGCCCCAAATTCATGTCATTAGTCAGTTGGTCTGATAGTCCCGCCCCAAATCCATGTAATCAGTCAGTCAGCCAGATAGTCCCACCCCAAATTCATGTCATTGGTCAGTCAGTCTGATAGTCCCGCCTCAAATTCATGTAATCAGTTAGTCAGCCAGATAGTCCCACCCCCAAATCCATGTCATTGGTCATTCTGATAGTCCCGCCTCAAATTCATGTCATTGGTCAGTCGGTCTGATAGTCCCACCCCAAATTCATGTCATGTCAGTCCAATAGTCCCGCCTCAAATTCATGTCATTATTCAGTCAGTCTGATATTACATGGATTTGGGGGGGGGGACTCAGTCAGCCAGATAGTCCCGCCTCAAATTTGTCTCATTGGTCAGTCAGTCTGGTCAGTCCCGTCAGACCAATGTGTATTGATTCAAGAAAGTTTTTTTTTTTTTTTTTTACTGGAAAGTAAAAGAAAAATACTAAGTAAGAAAATCATTTTTTGCAGTGCAACTTGCTGAAAATGCAAATGATGACATGCTTCAGCATTATTGACTGTTTAAAGTAGGGTAGAGCTCAGATCACTCTCATGACTTTCAGTCTGCTCTTCTCATTCCCCACAGATTGTCCTCCGCTGGGTCTGGAGACACTGAAGATCGATGACTTTCAGCTCCACGCATCCACCATGAGACACTACGGTCTGGGGCCGCACAGGGGCCGATTGAACATCCAGGTGTGTGTGTCTCTATGAAATGTTGCCAGTGTTTCTGCTCTTCGTCTGTTGTTACTCAGATCTCAGACCCGTTCTGCTCAATCTTTGCCTCATCTGGATCCACTTTGCACAGAATTTGCTCTTTGTTTTCCGCTGCGCTCGATGAAAACAGAACGACAAACGAAAGCAGGAATGATCAGCTGGAAACAGACTTCAGAGCGACAGCCGTATGAAATTGACCCAGTTTCTGCTGAAATCCGCTGTGAGTCACAGAAAGCATTACGCAGCTGCGCTCGAGTCCAGAAGATCATTACCAAGAATAATTCTGACCCGCACGACCTCGAAGGATCCTTAAACACTTTACAAAGTGCCTTCATTCACAACTCTGAGCAATAGAAACGAACGTGAAGCGAATGAGTTTCTGATCTGTTTCACACTCTCACATGATTGAAACACATTTAATGATCATTGTGTCACTATTTAATCACCCTCATGTGCTCCAAACCTGTATAACTTTCTTTCTTCAGTGGAACATAAAGAAGATGTTTAGATTAACCAAACATTGGACCCCATTGGACAAAAAAAAAAAAAAAAAAAACTTTAAAAAACATAAATTTGACATAAAATATGAATAATTGACCTGTAAGTAAAACTCTGTCCTCATTTACTTCCCTCTTCCACTGAAGGAATAAAGTCATACAGAATGAGTAAATGATGACTGAATCCTCATATGTGGGTAAACTAATCCTTTACCTGTCTAGCTGTGCTGTGAGCGGGTTGAGTCTCATGTTTCTGTCTGTGCGTCAGAATCTTCTATTAAAGGTGCTAAAGAGGTTCTTTTTGTCGACTGAGTTTTTGAAATGAGCGCATGGGTAAGAACAACCCCCCTCTTTCACAGCTCATTTAGAGGGAACGCCTCCCAAAACTCGTGCACGAGTATCGGAACACGAGTGTTTACCACCGGCATTCGCTGTGTTATTAAGCCGGGCACACATTTAACGACTAGCTAAAACATTCTGACTGTGCTCAACATACAGCGATTATTTCCTGCTCCTGAAGCAGATTTATATACACATGGAATTTGAACACTGACTGTAATCGCAGACTGAAAGCAACTGGCTCTGACTGGACGTGTTTGAGCGTGATCAGTCATAAGTATCAATTTACATTCATAATCGCCCTTACACTTAAAGCCGCGCACACACTTAGTGGATTCATTATGTCGGACTCACCGCAGGTGACTCATAATCTGCAGTTGTTACTCCTGTCTCCTGACAAAAACATTGCATGCAGCGCCTGTGGAGTGTGGAAAGTTACTGGAGCGCGCAGCCGCGCGTCTCTCACATGGATCGTCATGGCAGTGATTGACAAGCCAGAGTGCCAATCGTTTACGCGATCATTGGCTGATGTTTTTAAGGCCCTACCTCGTGCACAGATGATGTATATTAATATTATTACTTTCAGTGCACCTAATAAATAGCCTTTTATCAGTTAGTAAAGACAGTTTCAAGTAATATTGCAAAAATGTATAAAACAAAACATCCTCTTTAGCACCTTTAATGCATCTCACATTTCCTCCAGCTGCTGTCTCACCACTGTCTCACGGCTGACTCACTGCTCTCACGGCTGTCTTTCTGCTGTTTCTCTGCTGTCTCACTACTGTGTCGATGCTGTCTCACTGCTGTCTCTCTACTCTCAATGCTGTCCCAGTGCTCTCACTGCTGTCTCAATGCTGTTTCTCAGCTCTCACTGCACTCACTGCTGTCTCAATGCTGTTTCTCTGCTGTCTCACTACTGTGTCTTTGCTGTCTCACTGCTGTCCCAGTGCTCTCACTGCTGTCTCTTTCTGTCTCATTGCTGTTTCTCTGCTCTCACTGCTGTCTCATTGCTGTTTCTCTTCTCTCACTGCTGTCTCTTTGCTGTCTCACTGCTGTTTCTCTGGTCTCACTGCTGTCTCACTGGACTCACTGCCGTTTCTCTGTTCTCATTGCTGTCTCAGTGCTCTCATTGAACTCACTGCTGTCTCTCTGCTGTTCCTATGCTCTCACTGCTGTCTCACTTCTGTCTCAATGCTGTCCCAATGCTCTCACTACTGTTTCTCTGCTCTCACTGCAGTCTCAATGCTGTCCCAGTGCACTCACTGCTTTTTCACTGCTGTCTCTTTGCTGTCTCTCTGCTCTCACTGCTGTCTCTTTGCTGTCTCACTGCCATTTCTCTGCTCTCACTGCACTCACTGCTGTTTCTCTGCTGTCTCACTGCTCTCTCTGCTGTCTCTCAGCTGTCACTGCTATCTCTGCTCTCACTGCTCTCCCAGTGCTCTCACTGCTGTCTCAATGCTGTCCCAGTGCACTCACTGCTGTCTCAATGCTGTTTCTCAGCTCTCACTGCACTCACTGCTGTCCCAGTGCTCTCACTGCTGTCTCATTGCTGTTTCTCTGCTCTCACTGCTGTCTCACTTCTGTCTCAATGCTGTCCCAATGCTCTCACTGCTGTTTCTCTGCTCTCACTGCACTCACTGCTGTTTCTCTGCTGTCTCACTGCTCTCTCTGCTGTCTCTCAGCTGTCACTGCTGTCTCTGCTCTCACTGCTCTCCCAGTGCTCTCACTGCTGTCTCAATGCTGTCCCAGTGCTCTCACTGCTGTCCAACTGCTCTCACTGCTGTCTCTTTGCTGTCTCACTGCTGTTTCTCTGGTCTCACTGCTGTCTCACTGGACTCACTGCCGTTTCTCTGTTCTCATTGCTGTCTCAGTGCTCTCATTGAACTCACTGCTGTCTCTCTGCTGTTTCTATGCTCTCACTGCTGTCTCACTTCTGTCTCAATGCTGTCTCTTTGCTGTCTCACTGCCATTTCTCTGCTCTCACTGCACTCACTGCTGTTTCTCTGCTGTCTCACTGCTCTCTCTGCTGTCTCTCAGCTGTCACTGCTGTCTCTGCTCTCACTGCTCTCCCAGTGCTCTCACTGCTGTCTCAATGCTGTCCCAGTGCACTCACTGCTGTCTCAATGCTGTTTCTCAGCTCTCACTGCAGTCTCAATGCTGTCCCAGTGCACTCACTGCACTCTCTTTGCTGTCTCACTACTGTGTCTTTACTGTCTCATTGCTGTTTCTCTGCTCTCACTGCTGTCCCAGTCCTCTTACTGCTGTCTCTCTGCTCTCTTTGCTGTCTCATTGCTGTTTCTCTGCTCTCACTGCTGTCTCTCTGCTCTCACTGCTGTCTCTTTGCTGTCTCACTGGACTCACTGCTGTTTCTCTGTTCTCATTGCTGTCTCAGTGCTCTCACTGTTCTCTCACTGAACTCACTGCTGTCTCTCTGCTGTTTCTCTGCTCTCACTGCTGTCTCACTTCTGTCTCAATGCTGTCCCAATGCTCTCACTACTGTTTCTCTGCTCTCACTGCAGTCTCAATGCTGTCCCAGTGCACTCACTGCTTTCTCACTGCTGTCTCTCTGCTTTCACTGCTGTCTCTTTGCTGTCTCACTGCTGTTTCTCTGCTCTCACTGCTGTCTCACTGCTGTTTCTCTGTTCTCACTGCTGTCTCACTGCTGTTTCTCTGCTCTCACTGCTGTTTCTCTGCTCTCACTGCTGTCTCAATGCTGTCCCAGTGCTCTCACTGCTCTCACTGCACTCCTGCTGTCTCTTTGCTGTCTTACTGCTGTTTCTCTGCTCTCACTGCAGTTTCTCTGCTCTCACTGCTGTCTCAATGCTGTCTCACTGCCGTTTCTCTGCTCTCACCGCTGTCTCACTGCTGTTTCTCTCCTCTCACCGCTGTCTCACTGCTGTTTCTCTGCTCTCACTGCAGTCTCAATGCTGTCCCAGTGCACTCACTGCACTCTCTTTGCTGTCTCACTACTGTGTCTTTGCTGTCTCATTGCTGTTTCTCTGCTCTCACTGCTGTCCCAGTCCTCTCACTGCTGTCTCTCTGCTCTCTTTGCTGTCTCATTGCTGTTTCTCTGCTCTCACTGCTGTCTCTCTGCTCTCACTGCTGTCTCTTTGCTGTCTCACTGGACTCACTGCTGTTTCTCTGTTCTCATTGCTGTCTCAGTGCTCTCACTGTTCTCTCACTGAACTCACTGCTGTCTCTCTGCTGTTTCTCTGCTCTCACTGCTGTCTCACTTCTGTCTCAATGCTGTCCCAATGCTCTCACTACTGTTTCTCTGCTCTCACTGCAGTCTCAATGCTGTCCCAGTGCACTCACTGCTTTCTCACTGCTGTCTCTCTGCTCTCACTGCTGTCTCTTTGCTGTCTCACTGCTGTTTCTCTGCTCTCACTGCTGTCTCACTGCTGTTTCTCTGTTCTCACTGCTGTCTCACTGCTGTTTCTCTGCTCTCACTGCTGTTTCTCTGCTCTCACTGCTGTCTCAATGCTGTCCCAGTGCTCTCACTGCACTCCTGCTGTCTCTTTGCTGTCTTACTGCTGTTTCTCTGCTCTCACTGCTGTTTCTCTGCTCTCACTGCTGTCTCAATGCTGTCTCACTGCCGTTTCTCTGCTCTCACCGCTGTCTCACTGCTGTTTCTCTCCTCTCACCGCTGTCTCACTGCTGTTTCTCTGCTCTCACCGCTGTCTCAATGCTGTCCCAGTGCTCTCACTGCTGTCTCTTTGCTATCTCACTGCTGTTTCTCTGCTCTCACTGCTGTCTCACTGCTGTTTCTCTGCTCTCACTGCTGTCTCAATGCTGTCTCACTGCCGTTTCTCTGCTCTCACCACTGTCTCACTGCTGTTTCTCTGCTCTCACCGCTGTCTCAATGCTGTCCCAGCGCTCTCACTGCTGTCTCTTTGCTGTCTCACTGCTGTCTCTCTGCTCTCACTGCTGTCTCTTTGCTGTCTCACTGCTGTTTCTCTGCTCTCACTGCTGTCTCACTGCTGTTTCTCTGTTCTCACTGCACTCACTGCTGTCTCACTGCTGTTTCTCTGCTCTCACTGCTGTCTCAATGCTGTCCCAGTGCTCTCACTGCACTCCTGCTGTCTTACTGCTGTTTCTCTGCTCTCACTGCTGTCTCACTGCTGTTTCTCTGCTCTCACTGCTGTTTCAATGCTGTCCCAGTGCTCTCACTGCACTCCTGCTGTCTTACTGCTTTTTCTCTGTTCTCACTGCTGTCTCACTGCTGTTTCTCTGCTCTCACTGCTGTCTCAATGCTGTCCCAGTGCTCTCACTGCACTCCTGCTGTCTCTTTGCTGTCTTACTGCTGTTTCTCTGCTCTCACTGCTGTCTCAATGCTGTCTCACTGCCGTTTCTCTGCACTCACCGCTGTCTAAATGCTGTTTCTCTCCTCTCACCGCTGTCTCACTGCTGTTTCTCTCCTCTCACCGCTGTCTCACTGCTGTTTCTCTGCTTCACTGCTGTCTCAATGCTGTCTCACTGCCGTTTCTCTGCTCTCACCGCTGTCTAAATGCTGTTTCTCTCCTCTCACCGCTGTCTCACTGCTGTTTCTCTCCTCTCACCGCTGTCTCACTGCTGTTTCTCTGCTCTCACTGCTGTCTCAATGCTGTCCCAGTGCTCTCACTGCTCAAACTGCACTCCTGCTGTCTCTTTGCTGTCTTACTGCTGTTTCTCTGCTCTCACTGCTCAAACTGCACTCCTGCTGTCTCTTTGCTGTCTCACTGCCGTTTCTCTGCTCTCACCGCTGTCTAAATGCTGTTTCTCTCCTCTCACCGCTGTCTCACTGCTGTTTCTCTGCTCTCACTGCTGTCTCAATGCTGTCCCAGTGCTCTCACTGCTGTCTCACTGCCGTTTCTCTGCTCTCACCGCTGTCTAAATGCTGTTTCTCTCCTCTCACCGCTGTCTCACTGCTGTTTCTCTCCTCTCACCGCTGTCTCACTGCTGTTTCTCTGCTCTCACTGCTGTCTCAATGCTGTCCCAGTGCTCTCACTGCTCTCACTGCACTCCTGCTGTCTCTTTGCTGTCTTACTGCTGTTTCTCTGCTCTCACTGCTGTCTCACTGCTGTTTCTCTGCTCTCACTGCTGTCTCAATGCTGTCCCAGTGCTCTCACTGCACTCCTGCTGTCTCTTTGCTGTCTCACTGCTGTTTCTCTGCTCTCACTGCTGTCTCAATGCTGTCCCAGTGCTCTCACTGCTCTCCTGCTGTCTCTTTGCTGTCTTACTGCTGTTTCTCTGCTCTCACTGCTGTTTCTCTGCTCTCACTGCTGTCTCAATGCTGTCTCACTGCCGTTTCTCTGCTCTCACCGCTGTCTCACTGCTGTTTCTCTGCTCTCACCGCTGTCTCACTGCTGTTTCTCTGCTCTCACCGCTGTCTCAATGCTGTCCCAGTGCTCTCACTGCTGTCTCTTTGCTATCTCACTGCTGTTTCTCTGCTCTCACTGCTTTCTCAATGGACACACTGCCGTTTCTCTGTTCTCACTGCGGTCTCTATGCTGTCTCAGTGCTCTCACTGCTCTCTCACTGGACTCACTGCTGTTTCTCTGCTCTCACTACACTTACTGCTATCTCTCTACTTTCTTACTGGTCTCAACATTGTCTCACTACTCTCACTGCTGTCTTACTGACTCAAAGCTGTCTCTCTGCTGCCTCACTGCTGTTTCTCAGCTCTTACTGCACTCACTGCTGTCTCACCGCCATCTCTCTGCTCTCACCGCTGACTCAATGCTGTCTCTCTGCTCTTACTGCTGTCTCTTTGCTATCTCACCACTGCACTCACTGCTGTTTTGCTGCTGTCTTACCTTTGTCTCTATTATTATCTCACTGCTGGCTCGATTCTGTCTCACTGCTGTCTCTCTGTTATCTTACTGCTCTCTCTCTGCTGTCTCATTGTCTCTCTGCATCTCTCAGGCATTTGTTCTCATCTGAGAAGCTCTCGATCCTGTGTTTCTGAGGATGAATCACTGTGTGTTTTTGTCACTTTGAATAAAAGCATCTACTGAATGAATAAATGTCCAGATGTTTTTACATTCTGATGAAAGATGAAGTTTGTTGAGAACAGGGTCACTGATGAATCACTGACAGTAAGAGCAGCAGCATGAGTTAATTGTGTTGATGTAGTTTCATGTGTGTGTAGGGTGGTCTGTTAGAGGACGACCTGTATGACGGCGGCTGGTGCGCAGGACGAAACGACCCGCTGCAGTGGTTTGAGGTGGACGCGCGCAGACTCATGAAATTCACCGGTGTCGTCACTCAGGGACGGAGCTCACTCTGGTCGTGAGTACACAACGCCAAGGTCATAGGTTCGATTCCCAGGGAATGCATGAACTACACTGCATGAACTGAACATCTTGAATATAAAGCAAGGGTTTGAAGCATCTGCCAAATGCATAAATGTAAATTGGTCAAACAGTAAATGTCGTGCTTGCAACACCAAGGTCATGGGTTCGATTCCCAGAGAATGCATGAACTGATCCAGTGTATGCCTTGAATGCAATGAAAAGTCTGCCAAATGCACATACAGAAATGTCAGGATGGAGGCTGATGCTTGTGTGTGTGTGTTGCAGGAGTGATTGGGTGAGCTCATATAAAGTTCTGCTCAGTAATGATTCTCACAGCTGGGTGACGCTGAAGAATGGCTCCAGAGATCTGGTGAGACACCAAACATGTCCTTCACAAGCCATCAGCTCGTTCACACACAGCTGTAACCCCGTGTTTCTGCTCGCATCAGTAGATTTTCATTGGGAATCGAGAGAAGGAGATTCCCGTCCTCAACACTTTCCCGAAACCCATGGTGGCTCGTTACATCCGCATTAACCCTCGATCCTGGTTCCCCAGTGGCGGCATCTGCATGCGTGTAGAGATCCTGGGCTGCCCGATGCCAGGTGACGGACACACCCACGCACACACACACACACCCACTCGAAGAACACACACACACACACACACCTGCAGTGCTTTCAGCCTACAGGAATGATGCAAAGCAATAATTAAATCATTAAAAAAAGTCAAAATTAAACGCTTACAAAAATGTATTAAATTGTAAAAATGTCAAATTACAATAAATTAATAATTTAAAAATATAACAATTCATAATACAACACTTAATATAAATTCATTAAATTAAATAAAAATGCCAAATTACAATAAATTCTAATTTAAAATAAATTAACAATTTTCAAATAAAACAAATCAAAATATAACACTTAATATAAATGTATTAAATCGTGAAAATGTAAAATTGAAGGAATTAAAAAAAAAACAATAAAACTTTATTAAATCATAAAATGTAAAATTAAAATAATTTAAAAATAAAAAGAAACCAAAATATAATACTTTATAAAAAATGAATTTAATCATAAAATGTAAAATTAAAATAAGTAATGTAAATATTAATTTTAATAAAAAAATTAATTAAAAAATCATTAAATCATAAAAAGTAAAATGTAAGTCATTTAAGTCAAAATATAGCACTTAATAAAAATTAAATTATAAAAATGTCAAATAAATAATTTTAATATAAAAACAATCCAAATAAAGGTGAAGAATTTTATTTGTTTACCTGCGTGACCATTAACTGACATCAGAGAAACACAAACTTTCAAATGCATTAAAAAATTACTAAAATATTAACTTAAAATCTCAGGAGGACTTTAAGAAGATAGTTTAGCTCACAAAAAAATGTTTGTGAATCCGGACGATCATCACAACAGACCTGCAGATCAAAGATTTTATGCTTTCTCATTTATTTTTAATGCTTATTACAGATCCAAACAATTATTACCGGAGAAGAAATGAAGTGACGACAACAGACAACCTGGACTTCAGACACCACAGTTATAAAGAGATGAGACAGGTACAGTGTGAGGATTGTGACGCATCATAAAATATAATGCCTGAGAGCAGTTCACATTATCATTTAATAAAACATTCTTCATTATCTTCCCTTGTGTTTGTGTTCAGCTGATGAAGGTGGTGAATGACATGTGTCCGAACATCACACGCATCTACAACATCGGCAAAAGCTACAACGGACAGAAGCTGTACGCCATCGAGATCTCGGACAACCCCGGCGAGCACGAGCTCGGTAAGACTGGACTCTGAGCGTGCTGACGCAGGTGTGTGTGACTCTGGATGAGTGTGTGTGTGTGTTCGCAGGTGAGCCCGAGTTCCGCTACACGGCCGGTTCCCACGGTAACGAGGTGCTGGGCCGCGAGCTGCTTCTGCTGCTCATGCAGTTCATGTGTCAGGAGTATCTGAGCGGAAACCCACGCATACGCCACCTGGTGGACGAGACGCGCATCCACCTGCTGCCCTCCATCAACCCCGACGGCTACGAGAAGGCCTTCGCAGCGGTACGTCTGCGGCCACTCCTGCTCATGATTATAAGACACCCTGCTGAATGAAAGTGTGTCTCTCTGTCATGTGTTTCAGGGCTCGGAGCTCAGCGGATGGTCTCTGGGCCGCTGGAGTCACGACGGCCTCGACATCCATCACAACTTCCCTGATCTCAACGCTGTTCTCTGGGAAGCAGAGGCTCGGAATTGGGTTCCGCGCAAATTCCACAACCATCACGTGCCCGTCCCGGACTGGTACCGCTCCGAGAACGCCACCGTACGTCCCTCACACACGCGCTTAGAGTCTCTAACTCAATCCCTCTAGCGCCACCAACTGTCCAAAAGTTGCACTCACGTTTATGCTAATAACTTTTGAACCGTAAGGGCTAGAAACAAAATTCTTCTTCCTTTTTTGATTTTTACATGCTGCGTTTCGGCGCAGCGCCACCTACTGGTCCTGAGATATGAAAAATGGCTATTTTTGCTTATAACTTCTGAATGGTTTTACCAAAAGTCATAAAAGTGGTCTCGTTTGATTTGGGGCGTCATGCCAAGTCAAATGATATCCAATTTGATATAATATCAGCCATTTTGAATTTTGTAGTAAAATGCGGTATTTTATTAACGTATCATTACGAAACTCGGTATGGGTCATGCCCTGAAGGAGTCTGAGAAGTTTCGAACCAGATCATCTTCAGACTATGGCAATAAAATGTTATGGAACTCAAGTTGATTTGTCAAACCGTTTTTGAAAAACACACGAACTAATTTTATGTAGCACTTGCAAAAATAAACGTAAGGCTGTATCTCCTCAACGCTTTATCGTGTTCTGACCAAACTTGGTGCATGTCATCACAAGCATGACCTGAGTTTACATGCTGCATTTCGGCACAGTGCCACCTACTGGTCCGGAGATACAGAAAATTGATATTTTTGCTTTTAACTTCTGAACATTTTGTCCAAAAATAAAAAAAAGTGGTTTCGATAGATTTGAGGATTCGCCAAGTTGAATGATATCCAATTTTCCCATATTTTGAATTTCATAATAAAAAAAGTTGCATTTTTTGAATGCATGAATGTATTATTATGAAACTCGGTATGGATAATCAGCACGATCCCCAGAAGGAGTCTGAGAAGATCAGGACCAGCGACACCTAGTGGTGAAAAAACATCATTTACAGGCTTATAACTTTGGATGTAGTTGACTTATTTTCACAGGAGTCATCTCCTTGGATTCCTGAATCCTTGCCGAGTCCAACAATACCAAACATGCTAGGTTTCGCCTTATGGTTTGTACAACGTTGTGATTTAGCATTTAAACAGCATTCGCAAACATCTTAAAAACGGTTAGTCTGATCGAGACGAAACCACCGTAGGAAAATCAGAAACAGGTCATTGACTAAATGGTAATGGTCAAATGTCAAAATTTTGATAGTAAGTGGCAAAAAAAATACAATCAAAATCAGGTGTGGATAATTTTGTACGTGTTCATACATATAAATGTCTATAACTCCTAAACAAAACTAGATATTTTCACCAAATTTGACATGCTTATGTATGAGGGCACTCTGAGGACACACAAAAAGCAGTGTGACTGTGCCACTTGGTGGCGCTATAATTGCAGGTTTTGTTCTTGATAATAATCAATAATATTACTGAATATTGTGTCTTTTGAACCCAGATATATTAATATATGAAGCAAGTGATACATATTACACAACACTATTGAACTGCTGCAGTCTTGTATCATAATCATATTCACTCTGACCCTGACCCCAGGTGGCTGTGGAGACGCGCGCTCTGGTGTCGTGGATGGAGAAGATCCCGTTCGTGTTGGGAGGGAACCTGCAGGGCGGCGAGCTGGTGGTGACCTTTCCGTTCGACCGCACGCGCTCAGTGACGGCGCTCCGGCAGCTGACGCCCACCGCCGACGATCACGTGTTCCGCTGGCTGGCGTTCTCGTACGCGTCCACGCACCGCCTCATGACCGACGTCAGCCGCAGGGTCTGCCACACCGATGACTTCGCCAAGGAGGACGGCACCATCAACGGGGCGTCGTGGCACACGGCTGCAGGAAGTGAGATCATCAGGACGCCTGATTTCTGATTGTGAGGATCGGTTAGTTGTTAACCGGGTTGTTGTACGTTAACAGGTATGAATGACTTCAGTTACCTGCACACCAACTGTTTCGAGCTGTCCATGTACGTGGGCTGCGATAAATACCCGCATGAGAGCGAACTACCGGAGGAGTGGGAGAATAACCGCGAGTCTCTGCTCGTCTTCATGGAACAGGTGATCATACACACTCACACACACTTACACACACAAACACACACTCAATATTGTGTTGATGGGTTTGAACAGGTGCATCGTGGGATCAAAGGTGTGATCAGAGACGTTCAGGGGAAAGGAATCGCTAATGCCATCGTCTCTGTGGACGGAATCAATCACGACATTCGCACAGGTAAAACACGTGACGCACACCGCCCACGTTAACGATTCCAGTCGACTCACTGCAAAAAATGCTGTTCTTACTTAGAGTTTTTATCTTGTTTCCAGTCCAAATATCTAAAAATATTTTTTACTTGTCAAGAAAATGCTTCTTATTTTATTGTTTTTAGGAAAAATAAGTCAAAATTAAGTGAGTTTTTCCTGAAAACAAGAAAATATTTTTTACTTGTCAAGAAAATGCTTCTTATTTTCTCGTTTTTAGGAAAAATAAGTCAAAATTAAGTTTGTTTTTCCTTAAAACAAGTAAAATAATCTTAATCCAAACTGAAAACAAGATTATATACCTTATTTTTTGTTTGAAATAAAGATTATTTAGCTTGTTTTAAGGAAAAACTCACTTAATTTTGACTTATTTTTCCTGAAAACAAGAAAATAATTTTTATTTGTCAAGAAAATGCTTCTTATTTTATTGTTTTTAGGAAAAATAAGTCAAAATTAAGTGAGTTTTTCCTGAAAACAAGAAAATATTTTTTACTTGTCAAGAAAATGCTTCTTATTTTATTGTTTTTAGGAAAAATAAGTCAAAATTAAGTGAGTTTTTCCTGAAAACAAGAAAATATTTTTACTTGTCAAGAAAATGCTTCTTATTTTATTGTTTTTAGGAAAAATAAGTCAAAATTAAGTGAGTTTTTCCTGAAAACAAGAAAATAATTTTTACTTTCAAGAAAATGCTTCTTATTTTCTTGTTTTTAGGAAAAATAAGTCAAAATTAAGTGAGTTTTTCCTGAAAACAAGAAAATATTTTTACTTGTCAAGAAAATGCTTATTTTATTGTTTTTAGGAAAAATAAGTCAAAATTAAGTGAGTTTTTCCTGAAAACAAGAAAATATTTTTACTTGTCAAGAAAATGCTTCTTATTTTATTGTTTTTAGGAAAAATAAGTCAAAATTAAGTTTGTTTTTCCTTAAAACAAGTAAAATAATCTTAATCCAAATTGAAAACAAGATTATATACCTTATTTTTTGTTTGAAATAAAGATTATTTTGCTTGTTTTAAGGAAAAACTCACTTAATTTTGACTTATTTTTCCTGAAAACAAGAAAATAATTTTTATTTGTCAAGAAAATGCTTCTTGTTTTCTTGTTTTTAGGAAAAATAAGTCAAAATTAAGTGGGTTTTTCCTGAAAACAAGAAAATAATTTTTACTTGTCAAGAAAATGCTTCTTATTTTATTGTTTTTAGGAAAAATAAGTCAAAATGAAGTTTGTTTTTCCTTAAAACAAGCAAAATAATCTTAATCCAAACTGAAAACAAGATTATATACCTTATTTCTGGTTTTAAATAAGATTATTTTGCTTGTTTTAAAGAAAAACTCACTTAATTTTGACTTATTTTTCCTGAAAACAAGAAAATATTTTTACTTGTCAAGAAAATGCTTCTTATTTTATTGTTTTTAGGAAAAATAAGTCAAAATTAAGTGAGTTTTTCCTGAAAACAAGAAAATATTTTTTACTTGTCAAGAAAATGCTCCTTATTTTATTGTTTTTAGGAAAAATAAGTCAAAATTAAGTTAGTTTTTCCTTAAAACAAGCAAAATAATCTTAATCCAAACTGAAAACAAGATTATATACCTTATTTTTTGTTTGAAATAAGATTATTTTGCTTGTTTTAAGGAAAAACTCACTTAATTTTGACTTATTTTTTCTGAAAACAAGAAAATAATATTTACTTGTCAAGAAAATGTTTTTAGGAAAAATAAGTCAAAATTAAGTGAGTTTTTCCTGAAAACAAGAAAATAATTTTTACTTGTCAAGAAAATGCTTCTTATTTTATTGTTTTTAGGAAAAATAAGTCAAAATTAAGTTTGTTTTTCCTTAAAACAAGCAAAATAATCTTAATCCAAACTGAAAACAAGATTATATACCTTATTTTTGTTTGAAATAAGATTATTTTGCTTGTTTTAAGGAAAAACTCACTTAATTTTGACTAATTTTGAATTTTGACTGAAAACAAGAAAATAATTTTTACTTGTCAAGAAAATGCTTCTTGTTTTAAAAACTTTAAGATATTTTGACTTGAAACAAGACAAAAACTCTAAGTAAGAACAGCATTTTTTTGCAGTGGCTGAAGTTCAGTGAATCTGAGTCACATTTACATTCTGTAATCAGTGAACATGTTTCTCTCAGCGTCTGACGGCGATTACTGGCGTCTGCTGAATCCCGGTGAATACCGCGTGACGGTCCGCGCCGAGGGCTTCAGCGTCAGCAGCAAGGTGTGTGCGGTGGGATACGACATCGGCGCCAGCAGGTGCGACTTTGTGCTCGGACGCTCCAACCTGTCACGCATCAAAGAAATCATGCAGAAATTCAACAAGCAGCCAATCAGCATGCGGGAGCGACTGAGACAGCGCCGCCTACTGGACACATAGAGGGTGTGAGTGTGTGTGTACGAGTGTGTGTTTGTGTGTGTGAGAGAGTGTGTGTGGACAGAAGCGACTGCGGCGTCACTAATAATCACCTGTATTGTGTACAGGAGCTGTTTATCAAGAGAGTATTTTATATAATGGATCATCTTCTTTTTATTGATGTTTACGGCTTTAATATATTTCTGCTGAAGCAGATTCATTCCTCCAGCTTCTCTAATAGTTTCTTCATTCAATAACGAGTGACTCCAGCTCTTCTCTGCTTCATTTTTATTGAGTTTAATGTCATTATAGAGCATCTGTTCAGACAGTGACGTTCATTACAAGCTTATAGACTCACGATAATCAATTAATTTGAATTACATGATCTTCCCCACATCTGTTGAACAGAGTGAATGAAAACAGGTCACGGGTTCGACTGGATGAACTGATTTAAATGTCAGTCCATCTCCTTAACTGTAAGCAAAGCTCTTCTGCCTCATATCAGCGTCTGTTTACATGCTCACAACATCATCAGTATTATCATATTTGAAATGTTTTGTTAAATTCCGTGTCATTTCTGAGAATGTATTGAGAATATTCATACATACAACAGCAATAAAGCTTCAGAGAACTGATCCTAATATATCTGTCCTTCAATCAGTGAGTGTGTGAGTGTATGTCTGTGTGAGTGAGTGTGTGTGTGCATGAGTGTGCGTGTGTGTTTGTGCATGTGTGAGTGTGTGTTTGTATCTACTTAACCATATTTTAGAGACAAATTTGAACCCATAAGTGAGCTAAACCTGAAAAAATCTCCCAAAATCCTAAAAAACATAATCCCAAAATGTAAAAATTCACCCATGACTGTGTTCACACACTCAGAACATCAAAAACATTGTTCTTTCTGCATTCATCGAGAAACAACTCAAAACATTAATATCCAAACACAATAATCAATATTGTGAAATCATAACATATTACAATTAATATAACCTGCCATAGAATAATCATTTCTTATTCACCTTGTAGCGGTAAAGGTCAAGGTTAATGTAGCGTCTACAGTCATGATCAACCTCTCCGCCATTAAAATGATCACATTTTTAATTGTAAAACAAGTTTTCTGTGAGGGTTAGTGTGAGTCATTCCACGAAACCGCTACGATTTGAGTCCCTCTGACTTTTTTCAGTGTATTTTATCTGTTGGGTCACCAAAATATATTTTTAAAAGCTTTTTGTATTCATTGTAATGTCTCCTTTAATTATATTTAAAAACATGACATACATTTTATCTTCATATTAGAAATTTAGTTTTTTTCAGTCGACTCCACCTATTTTGTCACGTCCCTCGAGGCCGAAGTGTAGTTGGGATATGAATAATAAAATGAGAAAAAAGTCCATTTGCCATTCCCATAAATATCCATCTGTGCTTTTTTTGCTTGTAATGTTTTTTTTCGAAGTAAATTCATTAAAATCACATCATTTAGTTGCGTATCTCAGTAACCCCTCAACCCTGTTACACAAACCATAATGAACTGATACTTATGTGACATCATTAATAGGAAGTGACATCACAGAAGTCTTCTGAACAACATTGTGAGCAAGTTACCACCTTCTTTAATAATTATAACTAAATTATGTTGTGAAATTGTGTTTGTCGAGCTTAACGACTCAACCCCGTTACATCAATTAAAGATAGAAAACTATTACTTGTGAAAATTATCAACATTATTCATGATTTCTCTATTGCTCTACATTTATTCACTAGATTTAGAGCAGTGGCCAATTTGGGCAAAAAAACAAAACCCCGTCACACCTACATTTTTATTATTATTTTAAGTTTATGAAAAAATAATTTAAAGTTAGTTGAACTCTGTGTGAAATGTTCAGAGCAATCATAAGAAAACTGATTTTAGTTCAAATTCTGAAGCCTTTGATCAAAAATGATGAGGTTTCTGTCACAAAAAGTGTCCATTTCAGGCTTTAGTAGCAAAAGTGTGAGATTTTATGTAACTTTTATATTTGCAATGACTGAATTAGTGTGAGGGTCATCTGATTAATAGGCAAATGTTGATTTTATCACAAATACATTTTATAATAATACTCAGAGAGCTCCCATAGTGTCCATAACTTAAAATAATGACCAACAATAACAGGGATTTGATGCCTGAGATGGGAAAATATGTTTTTCTGGAAGTTAAATATGTCATTAATTTTGTGGGGTGTTCAGAAAAGTAAAAAATCTAAAAATGTGTAAGTCCAGATCGAACCGGTTTCTTGGAATGTCTCAATTATAACTATCTGTGTATAAAAATAATAAAAGTCTATGCAGTGTCTTCATCTCGGGTCCTTTAGCGCCACCTGCTGCTCAATTTGTACTTTTTTTTCACAGACTTTGATGTGGAAACATGGAGATCATGCTGAGTGAATCATTGGTTCAGTTTGGCCTGTACTTTTTGTTTTTTTATGTATTGTTTGCTCGTCATCCTCCAGATTGAGCTCTTGATGATCTGCAGCATTTTCATTCCATAATGCATGCTTGGTTTCTCCTACTAAAGGTAATTCTTGGTTGATTTTTCACAATTGTGACTTTTTGATGTTGAAATGATTGAGGTTTTGTTCTTTTTTTAAAAAATGTCATCTATTATGTTAGTTCAGATTCATTACCTGTTCATTAGAAAGCATAATCTAATAAATAATTGAATTAGTTTTATTTAGCCTAAATTTCAATGCATTCTAAGCAAGTTGAGGAGTGTTTCTTGACTATTATCCATCAGTCCAGCAGGTGGAGGCCTTGATCATGACTTCATGATTTCTCTCCAAAACAGGAGAAAACAAAGATTTGAACCCACCTGATGATGATGATGATGATGTAAAGCGGTCTGTGTGAAGTTTGAGATCTAGAGCTCTGACATGAAAGAGTCTCGGTGTGCTCGTCTGCTAATGATGAGCTGTGGATTGATGATCTGCTGGAGCTTCAGTCCGGATCTGAGCTGTCGTCACTCCGGTCCGGTGCGGATTCCACCTGTTCACAGGTGAGGCAGACATCATCACCACACAGAGCGCCTGTAAGGGTCACACACCATCATATGTGAAGGTTTGTTTTGGGATCATGTGAAGCTTCTAGATTTCATCAGAACCGTTTGAATATTTTCGTTTGCATTAAATGATTGAGACGCACAAAAGCTTGAGTTTCCGCTGAGCAGAAAATGTTTCCTCTGATCTTCATCATCATCATCATCATCACGGGCGAGAGAAGTTCTACTTCTGTTGCTAGTTTAGCTCATAGCGTTCGTCTCTGTATTCCCAACAAACAAAATAAGTTCTAAGAACGTTTTGCTAATGTTCCAATTTAAGGGGCCGTTTACACAACATTGTTTTCAATTAAAAAACGTAAAAATGTTATGCGTTTGGACCGTTCATTTACAACATCGGCATTTTGGGGGCATGAAACGCAAACTTTTGAAAATGGGTTTTAAAGAGCACGTTTTTAAAAACGATACCGTTATCGTCTCCATGTAAATTACAAAAATGCAAACTTGTGAAAACGCCAACGGTGACATCATGCGTAGTGTTTCTTTATAAAGTGATGTCGCCAACTACTGGCCTGACAGCAGAATACAGCTGTTTTAGTCGTTTTTGCGGAGACGTGAACAGGAATCGTTTTGACAATGGTGTCCTCTGTACGTGAAAAATGCAAAGGAAAAACTTTATATGATATGCAATATGGGGGAATAAGTCCCGCCTTCTAAATAAGAGCCAATCGCCGACTGGTAAAGTCATCGCGTCACTGCAGCGGCCGTTAGAAGCTCTGGTTTCTATAGAAACAGTCAGACGCGCGCCTCCGAAATGAAGCTGAGACGCGCATTTAGGACTGCGCATGCGCATTAGCCTGATCCAGCCTGACTAATACCGTTTTTTTGTCATGATTCGAGCGTTTGGAAACAAAATGTATGAGACGGTTGTTGTCAGATTTCATTGGTTATTCAAATATGAAATTTAATCGAAAGCTTGGTGAACAGCTTTGGAGAATTTGATGTTTCCCCATTCAAAGAGATAGGAGCTGCACTTGCATGCCCGAGAGGCGTTTCAATGGCCGCCGAGTGAAATGACGTGTCTTAAAGGGACTTTGGTTTTATTTAACTCAACTATTGTTAAAAAATGACTATTCTCGCTTAAAATGAACCCAGGTTGGAAATTAACATTCATTAAAACGGGCGTAATGATTGATTTCAGACTAGGCCTATCACCGTAGTCAGGTAGAACATCTCTAAACGGTTTTGCTAATGTTTTAATGATTTACTTTATTACTGCTAGCGAGCTAACTGGGATAGCTAGGATTCATTTCCATCTGATCTTACTTTCCTGTGAGCATTAACTGACTAAAGGAAACTATATAAAAAAATATATAATAATAAATAAATAAATAAATAACGATATGACTTACCTTTCATAATCAGGCTACAGCAGCTTCTTCCTGTTGACTGTCACTGGACCGTTAAAATTTGAAATTTGAACAGTCAGAGCGGGAACCGTATTTAACCCAACAGCCGGGTTATTACTAAAAATTACCCAACATTTTTGTAAAATAATCCAATGGTTGGATTAAAAAATTAACGGTTGGATTAACGTTTTTTACTGTGTAATAAGTTTAGGAAATAATAATTAAATTGACTAAATTGCTTATCATGTTCACCTTTTGATTATTATTGTTGCCTCTAGTAATTATGTGCCTGGTTTTTAATTTCCAACCTATTTTGGGTTCATTTTATGCCAGCCATATAAAATAAAACTACCCAACATAAAATATTTAACCCAACTGCTGGGTTTGTCCATTTTTAACCCAACTTGTTTTGTTTTTACACAGTATTTTTTAGAGTGTACAAAACAAAAATATAAAAAATAAAACCATAAAATCACTCAGGTGAAATGGTGGCTGTCTGATTTTCTATTTAGTCGAGATATAACTTGACTTGACAAAGTGACGAAGCGATCTGAGGCTACTGTCGATCAACAGATGTTGCAGGTTCCTGCAGATCAGGCTCTTAAACGCTAAACGAGACGCTCGCGATCAGAAACCCTCCGTTTAATTACAACACAGGAAACGAGCGGCTGATCGGAGCAGCAGCGATAAGAGCCGATGAAACCCGAGCGGCCGCAACAAAGAGCGACTTATCAGAACGCCGGCCGAGCTGGACGCCTGACCATCTGATTGCGCTGCGGACCCGATTCATAATTAATACATTTATCAAATTAATTACAGAGAGACGTCTCGGAACAGTGGCTAAATTCATGGAGCTCTGGCTCGGCTTTCTTCTAATAAGAGCGCTGTCAGAGTAATGGAGGGAGCGACTCGGACACATGACAGACAAATGATGTGGAGGAATTTAGAGGGAAACAGAAATATGTCATTGTTTGGTGACGAGCACAATTGCGGCTTTGTCTGTGTCCGGTCTGTGCGTCTCTCTCTCTGAAACACACCTGAGATCATTCATGGTTTTGCTGTACAAACACACACTCACAGAATGTTTCTAGATTGTTCTCCTTTGCCCTTTGACCCAGAGAAGTGAACACTGGTGAAGCCTTTTAGTCGTCATGAAAGGGAAGTTGCGCTGGTCTTTTCATCCCGTATATTTGAGTGAAACTGCTTCGCAAACAAGAACAAATGTAGGGCGGGGCTTGATTTTGTCTGTGGGGAATTGATTGGATGGTTGTGGTTTGCTTTTGGTGGATCTCATGTGAGTGACAGGTTGCCCCGCCCCCATCATCAGAGAAGAGAAGAGATGCTGCAAGAGGGAGGAGAAGAGATGCTGATTCAAGATTACCAGGGAACATGAATTTAAAGGATTAGTTCACTTTCAAATTAAATTTTCCTGATAATTTACTCACCCCCATGTCATCCAAGATGTTCATGTCTTTCTTTCTTCAGTCGAAAAGAAATTAAGGTTTTTGATGAAAACATTCCAGGATTTTTCTCCATATAGTGGACTTCAATGGCCTCCAGACAGTTGAAGGTCAAAATTACAGTTTCAGTGCAGCTTCAAAGAGCTTTAAACGATACCAGACGAGAAACAAGAGTCTTATCTAGAGAAACCATCGGCCATTTTCTAAAAAATTTTTTTTTTAAATTTTATAAATTTTAACCATAAATGCTCATCTTGAACTAGCTTTCTTTTTCACTATTAGAATTCCAGCAGTGTAGACACTGCTAAGTGTATTACTGCCCTCCACAGGTCAAAGTTTGAACTAAATTGTCATATACAATATAGCCTACTAGTAGCCTGGTAATACCAGACTCTGCTACTTCACTTTGCTTCGTAGACAGAGTCTGGAATGGCATAATAGAGAAGTGTTTTCTCTCTCGCTAGGGGGCGCTTGTCTGAAGTTTAAAATCATTGGTTACCCGTAAGCCAATCAGATACGTTTAGTTATGACGTATGTTATGTGCCTGTACAGCCGCATCGAAGCACAGACATCATGCATCGAACTCAAATCTATGATTGAACTTCCACTGTAAACCTGTTGTAAACACATGATGATGCGAGCGAAATACCGGAGTGAACATGGCTGTAAACGACTTTTGCAGATTATGCGAAGTTAATGCATCCCGCAGTTTGCATCCCGTGTCTCGTTTCCCATTTCTGCGGTCGTTTCGGTTTTCGATTTCTCTAACCTACAATGTAAAACTCGGCGCTTAGCATCTACGTCACGGCTCTCAGCCCGCCCTCTGTTCGTTGATTAGCCCGGCTGTTTCCAGACCGGTGGAAAACAGAAAGCTCTGACGCTGTATCAGACTGAGTACAGAAGCGAAATGAAATTGAGCGGAAGTAGGAAGTCTGACGTAGTCAGGCTAGCCTACTAGTGCAAGTATATAACATTTAGTTCAACCTTTGACCTGTGGAGGGCAGTAATACACTTAGCAGTGTCTACACTGCTGGAATTCAAATAGAGAAGAAGAAGAAGAGAGCTAGTTCAAGATGAGCATTTATGGTTAAAACGTATATAATTTTTTTTTAGAAAATGGCCGATGGTTTCTCTAGATAAGACCCTTATTCTTCGTCTGGTATCGTTGATATAAGTCCTTAACTCAATTCGCTTGCAATCACATTATTCTCTATAGGGCACAGCTGATTGGTTCCTGCTGTAGCCAATGAGCTTGTAGCTCAACTTTCAAAAGCTGGTCAGCATTTGCTGTAGCAGTTGCGATAAAAATAAGATTTCATGGTAACTTTAAAGGGATAGTTCACCCAAAAATCAAACGGCTGTAATTTCTGAAATTTTTATACAGAATTTATTTAAAAATACAAAAATAATTACAGAGATGATCATTTGTGTAACTTGAAACACGATGAGATCATATGACGACAAAATAGCAAATGACTGTTTATTATTGAATAATGTGTTCAGATTCAGTAAGATTTTTAGTCTCTTCTGCTCACCAATTTTGATCAAAAATACAGTCAAAATAGTGAAATATTATTATAATGTAAATCAGCTGTTTCCTATGTGAATATATTGAAATATGTAATTTATTCCTGTGACCAAAGCTGAATTTATTTGATTAAAAATACAGTAAAACACTAAAATATTATTAGAATGTAAATCAGCTGTTTTCTATGTGAATATATAGTAAAGTGTAATTTATTCCTGTGATCAAATCTGAATTTTCAGCATCATTACTCCAGTCTTCAGTGTCACATGATCCTTCAGAAATCATTCTAATATGATGATTTGATGCTCAGGAAACATTTATGATTATTAATCTTATTATTTTTTTGCAAACCATGATATATTTCATTTTTCCAGAAAGTGAATAGAAAGAACAGCATTTATTTGAAATAGATATTATAAATGTCTTTAATGTCACTTTTTTATCAATTTAATCCTTGATGAATAATAACAAAAAGGATCTTAAACTTATGAACTGTTATGCAACAATAAACATTATGGAGTGCCTATTTCTTTCTTGAACTATATTATTATGACAGAATATCGTCCTCTTCTGAAAAAGAACAATACAGACATCATTAAAATTGTTCTAAAATTGCCCTTAATTAGTGATAATTCAGAACAATGCATGTAATAATTAGAAAGAGAGAATATCTAAATCATTTGTTAGTGTTGTTCTGACATGATTCGCTGTTTATTGTGTGTAAAGTTCGTTTATCATCATCAGAATCATCATATTCTCCGTCTCTCAGTTTCGTTTCTCTCTGATAGCGGAACATAAAGGAATCATAATAATTGACTCTGTTCACTGATTGCAGCAATATTAAATCCTGTTGGAAGGCTTTGTGTGGGAATTCTGCTGATATTGCTTTGGCTTCACTTTCATCTGTATTCTCTTTCAGCCCTTTGTTGCGGCTTTATTGCGGTGGCGGCTGTTATCGCGAGATCTGCCGCTGAAGTGCAGGTCACTGAAACGCTTTATTGCTCTTTATTGAGTTCATTCGCTCCGATTTGAGCATCAGCTGTCGGTGCGAGTCTGTTTGAGCCCGTTTGTGTCGCTTCTGATGCTTATCGCCGGCGCGGACCGCTTTGTGTGTATTTACGCCGAAATTAAACATTCTTCATCTCCAAACTAATATCCTCCTTTTTATGCCTGAGCGAACAAAAGTCTGGAGAAACATTCATTTTATGTGATGAACGAAAATTCGGTAACATCACATGATGAAAGGCTGTTTGTGTTTGAGCTGCAGAGGAAGATTATCATTGCCATTATATAGTTGAAAAAGCACAAATCTGGTTGTGTGACTGACGGCGTGACGTCATCAGGCGCTCCACGTGCTTCTTGTTTACAGACGGACAGACTGAAGCAGTGGGACTGATTGTGAAACTGTTCCTGGATTGAGTTTCAGCGCTGATCACATGTTCTTCATATTGAGTTCTTCATCAGAATCAGTGACAATCACCAGCACACGGTCAGTAAGACAGCAGCTCTGCATGTTACTAACCCTAACTAACTAACCAACTAACTAACTAACCCACTAACTAACAGTAAACTCCTGGCTGACCATCATGAGTGTTGCTTAAGGCTGATCTGTGCTGAAGGTCAGCTGTCGTGTTTCTCCAGATGTTTTTCTCATGACGTGTTTATTTCAGCTCATTTAAGTGTCTTGGAGTGTTTGATTAGTATTTTCTGATTAATATATTGTCACTTTCAGATATTAGACTGAAGAATGTTCCAGATGGTTCAGTTCTTAGTTCCCTCGGGGCCCAAGAGACCTGGTAACATCAGCGTTTCTCAACCGACCGGACAGAAGCGGACTCAAACCGCTTCATATGAGTTTCTACAGCATGTACGGTGAGGATATATAAATTATCTTTTATATATCCTCGAATTTTGTATGTATGCAAATTGTATAATATCCAAGGTACACATTTCTAGTGATTGTGCAGTTAATTCTGATATTGTATTTTCAGAAAGTTTTGGAATATTGTTCCTCTCCCAAAATTTGTCACTACCGAAACACAATAATAAATAATTTAATAAGAAGGGTTACATTGAGATATTAAGATTTTGTTTACATCTACCTTGTAAATATATATTTTTAGCTATTTTTAAAAAAATATTTCACAGGTAAATCAATAACAATTACAATTTTAACAATATTTCAAGTGTAATTTATGAGATTTGTTGTATTCTGAATCCAATCTTTCTTTGTAAAAGTCATAATGTTTATCAAACTGATTTCAAAGTGAAGGATTCATTAGTTTGAATATACATTGAACCAAACACTGATAATTCAATATATTTAATTTTTGACAAAACACCCCATGTTTCGATCGTGACTGGACATTTTCGGTAATGACAGTAATGTGTTGGTAGTGACCACATCACATGACAGGATTTTAACTCACATACTAAAACATATTAAAACACTAATGATTTGCATAACTGTACTAAAATGTTGTTTTTTTCCCCCCAAAATAAATGATTATGTTCCCTTTTGTTACTACCAAGACAATGATGACATGTTTCGGTTGTGACTGTTTCGGTTTTGACAATTTTAAATACTTTTGAGCCGCTCAAAGATGCGAATCAGCACATGGTTATCTAGCACAGTTCTGAACAGTTGTACACAAACACTAAATTTGATCAAATAGCACCCAAAAAACAATAATGTCACAACCGGAACTTCACCACGTTTTGGTTGTGATTGTTTCAGTAGTGACAATTTTAGATACTTTTGAGCCTGCTGTCCCACAACCAAAAAAAACACATTTAAAAAGCATTTAAGTATTCAAATTTTAGATGTTTACTAAGATCCTTCTATTTTTTAAAGTGAACTTATTTTATTTTTAAATCATGAAACTTTATGTAAAAAAATGTATCCCGCAATGTGTCCCTCCCTCTCACAGCCTCTCTTTCACAGTAGATAGAGTCCATCATTCTGAGTTAAATGTGTTCAGAAGTCTGAAAATCTGTGTGGAACTTCAAGGATCGTCAGTACCAAACACCTTTTTTTCTGCAATTAAGCAAACTTTTTTGGTTGTTATTCCATAAAATGTAGTTGTGTGTGTGTGTACAACAGTTCAGAACTGTGTTAGGTAACCATGTGTTGATTAGCACCTTTGAGCTAGGCTCAAAAGTATATAAATTGTCATTACCGAAACAGTCACTACCAAAACAGTCACGACTGAAACAACATCATTGTTTTTTGGGGGTTATTCGATAAAATGTAGTTTTATGTGTGTGTACAACTGTTCAGATCTGTGTTTGGTCACCATGTGCTTATTAGCATCTTTGAGCGGCTCAAAAGTATATAAATTGTCACTACCGAAACAGTCACGACCGAAATAACATCATTGTTTTTTGGGGGTATTCGATAAAATGTAGTGTTTGTGTGTACAACTGTTCAGAACTGTGCTAGCTAGCCATGTGCTGATTAGCATCTTTGAGCGGCTCAAAAGTATATAAATTGTCATTACCGAAACAGTCACAACCGAAACAACATCATTGTTTTTTGGGGGTATTCGATAAAATTTAGTATTTATGTGTGTACAGCTGTTCAGAACTGTGCTAGCTAGCCATGTGCTGATTAGCATCTTTGAGCGGCTCAAAAGTATGTAATTTGTCACTACCGAAACAGTCACGACCGAAATAACATCATTGTTTTTTGGGGTATTCGATAAAATGTAGTGTTTGTGTGTACAACTGTTCAGAACTGTGCTAGCTAGCCATGTGCTGATTAGCATCTTTGAGCGGCTCAAAAGTATGTAATTTGTCATTACCGAAACAGTCACAAGCGAAAACAACATCATTGTTTTTTGGGGGTATTCGATAAAATTTAGTGTTTGTGTGTGTACAGCTGTTCAGAACTGTGTTAGCTAGCCATGTGCTGATTAGCATCTTTGAGCGGCTCAAAAGTATATAAATTATCATTACCGAAACAGTCACAACTGAAACAACATCATTGTTTTTTGGGGTATTCGATAAAATTTAGTATTTATGTGTGTACAGCTGTTCAGAACTGTGCTAGCTAGCCATGTGCTGATTAGCATCTTTGAGCGGCTCAAAAGTATATAAATTGTCATTACCGAAACAGTCACAAGCGAAAACAACATCATTGTTTTTTGGGGGTATTCGATAAAATTTAGTATTTGTGTGTGTACAGCTGTTCAGAACTGTGCTAGCTAGCCATGTGCTGATTAGCATCTTTGAGCGGCTCAAAAGTATATAAATTGTCATTACCGAAACAGTCACAAGCGAAAACAACATCATTGTTTTTTGGGGGTATTCGATAAAATTTAGTATTTGTGTGTGTACAGCTGTTCAGAACTGTGCTAGCTAGCCATGTGCTGATTAGCATCTTTGAGCGGCTCAAAAGTATATAAATTATCATTACCGAAACAGTCACAACTGAAACAACATCATTGTTTTTTGGGGGTATTCGATAAAATTTAGTATTTGTGTGTGTACAGCTGTTCAGAACTGTGCTAGCTAGCCATGTGCTGATTAGCATCTTTGAGCGGCTCAAAAGTATATAAATTGTCATTACCGAAACAGTCACAACCGAAACAACATCATTGTTTTTTGGGGTATTCGATAAAATTTAGTGTTTGTGTGTGTACAGCTGTTCAGAACTGTGCTAGCTAGCCATGTGCTGATTAGCATCTTTGAGCGGCTCAAAAGTATATAAATTATCATTACCGAAACAGTCACAACTGAAACAACATCATTGTTTTTTGGGGTATTCGATAAAATTTAGTATTTATGTGTGTACAGCTGTTCAGAACTGTGCTAGCTAGCCATGTGCTGATTAGCATCTTTGAGCGGCTGAAAAGTATATAAATTGTCATTACCGAAACAGTCACAACCGAAACAACATCATTGTTTTTTGGGGGTATTCGATAAAATTTAGTATTTGTGTGTGTACAGCTGTTCAGAACTGTGCTAGCTAGCCATGTGCTGATTAGCATCTTTGAGCGGCTCAAAAGTATATAAATTATCATTACCGAAACAGTCACAACCGAAACAACATCATTGTTTTTTGGGGGTATTCGATAAAATGTAGTATTTATGTGTGTACAGCTGTTCAGAACTGTGCTAGCTAGCCATGTGCTGATTAGCATCTTTGAGCAGCTCAAAAGTATATAAATTGTCATTACCGAAACAGTCACAACCGAAACAACATCATTGTTTTTTGGGGGGTATTCGATAAAATTTAGTGTTTGTGTGTGTACAGCTGTTCAGAACTGTGCTAGCTAGCCATGTGCTGATTAGCATCTTTGAGCGGCTCAAAAGTATATAAATTATCATTACCGAAACAGTCACAACTGAAACAACATCATTGTTTTTTGGGGTATTCGATAAAATTTAGTATTTATGTGTGTACAGCTGTTCAGAACTGTGCTAGCTAGCCATGTGCTGATTAGCATCTTTGAGCGGCTCAAAAGTATGTAATTTGTCATTACCGAAACAGTCACAACCGAAACAACATCATTGTTTTTTGGGGGTATTCGATAAAATTTAGTATTTGTGTGTGTACAGCTGTTCAGAACTGTGCTAGCTAGCCATGTGCTGATTAGCATCTTTGAGCGGCTCAAAAGTATATAAATTATCATTATCGAAACAGTCACAACTGAAACAACATCATTGTTTTTTGGGGTATTCGATAAAATTTAGTATTTATGTGTGTACAGCTGTTCAGAACTGTGCTAGCTAGCCATGTGCTGATTAGCATCTTTGAGCAGCTCAAAAGTATATAAATTGTCATTACTGAAACAGTCACAACCGAAACAACATCATTGTTTTTTGGGGGTATTCAATAAAATTTAGTATTTGTGTGTGTACAGCTGTTCAGAACTGTGCTAGCTAGCCATGTGCTGATTAGCATCTTTGAGCGGCTCAAAAGTATATAAATTATCATTATCGAAACAGTCACAACTGAAACAACATCATTGTTTTTTGGGGTATTCGATAAAATTTAGTATTTATGTGTGTACAGCTGTTCAGAACTGTGCTAGCTAGCCATGTGCTGATTAGCATCTTTGAGCAGCTCAAAAGTATATAAATTGTCATTACCGAAACAGTCACAACCGAAACAACATCATTGTTTTTTGGGGGGTATTCGATAAAATGTAGTTGTGTGAGTGTGTACAATGGTTGTACACACACAAACACTTAATTCAAACACTAGGCTCAAAATTGTCACTAACGTAACAGTCAGGACCAAAATAACATCATTGTTTTTTGGGGGTTATTCCATAAAATTTAGTGTTTGTGTGTGTACAGCTGTTCAGAACTGTGTTAGTCATGTGCCGATTAGCATCTTTGAGCGGCTCAAAAGTATATAAATTGTCATTACCGAAACAGTCACGACCGAAACAACATTGTTTTTTGGGCGTTATTCGATAAAATGTAGTTGTGTGTGTGTGTACAACGGTTGTACACACACAAACACTAAATTCAAACTCTAGGCTCAAAAGTATCTAAAATTGTCACTACCAAAAATTCACCACACATTTTGGTCGTGACTGTTTTGATAGTGACAAAAGGGAACATAATCAGTTATTTGGGGGAAATAAACCAAATTTTAGTACAGTTGCAAATAATTAGTATTTTAATATGTTTTAGTATGTGAGTTAAATTGTGTCATGTGATGTGGTCACTACCAACACATTACTGTCACTACCAAAAATGTGCAGTCATGACCGAAACGTGGTGTTTTGTCAAAAATAAAGTATATTGAATGATCAACTAAGATGTTATTATAGTGTTTGGTTCAATGTTTATTCAAACTAATGAATCCTTCACTTTGAAATCAGTTTGATAAACTTTATTCCTTTTACATTAAGAAAGACTGGATTAAAAACACAACAAATCTCGTAAATTACACTTGAAATATTGTTAAAATTGTAATTCTTATTGATTTACCTTTTAAAAAAATAGCAAAAAATATATATTTACAAGGTAGATGTAAACAAAATCTTAATAGGTCAGTGTAACCCTTCTTATTAAATTATTTATTATTGTGTTTCGATAGTGACAAATTTGGGGAGAGGAAAAATATTCCAAAACTTTCTGAAAATACAACATGAAAATTAACTGTACAATCACTAGAAATGTGTACTAGCAATGTGTCTCTCTGTACTTCAAATGAAGGCGTTTAAAGTGTCATGTCAATCACAGCTGTCAGGCTCCGCCCTTTTCCCTGCAGAATGTTAGGCAATGCTTTCTAAGAATGTCACATTAGCCTCCGTGTTTTGCCAGGTTAACTTTAGATGAGTGCAGAGAGAGTCTCCTGGTCTGTCCGGTGTGTTAATATTGTGTGTTATTATGCTGATATCTTCACACAGGACGGTCAGCGGTCTGAGACAGCAGGACATGTTTTATAACCTGCGTGTCCCAAACCAGTTTCAGACCGACCGAGACGAGATCAACCTGCTGCTGCTCACAGGTGCGTCAGAGGAGCTTCAGTACTGTCAGAAACACCTGTAAGACACCATCACAGATCAGTGTGTGTCGCTCCAGGTCACGGCGTGTTTTGTATCGATCTGAAGACGTGGAGCGGTTCTGTTTCGGCCCAGATCGAGACTCATGTCAGAGCGCAGCAGCAGACCTTCAGCAGCGTCTCCGTCGAGCAGCTGCCCGACGCGCTTCAGGCCATCACGGTCAGATTCAGCATTCGTTTCCTCTCAGAGTTCACGAGAGGTTCTTCAGAGCTTCAGTGCAGATGTTTGTGTGTGTGCAGGTGAAAACCAGCAACCTCTGCAGTCACATGAAGCGCTGCGGGCTGAACGTCCGTCCGTCTCTCTTCATTCCCAGAATCCTCCTGCTCTCTCCGGACTGTGTGCTCAGTGACGAGCTGCTGCAGACAGAGCGGCTGGTGTCCGGCGCTGACGTCCAGACGTTCCTGCGCTCGCTCCGGGAGGGATACACGTCATGGCTGTCGGACGCCTTCACCCCGTCCTGGATCTCAGGTCAGGCAAGCCCAAAGAATAATTGTATTATACACTGCAGGGTTTATTGGACAACTAGATTAGGAAGCAAGATGGAGAAGAAAGGAAATGTCATTGTTTTCTGAATTATATGTCATTATTATTCTGTTGTTGTGTCGGTGCAGGTCACCTGTCGTACGGGCAGATGCGTGCGCTGCGTGAGCGGCTGGAGCTGATGGGCACGTGGGATCTGCTGCAGATGTCTGGCGGTCAGGAGCTCAGCGGTGATTTCCAGAGCTGCCAACATCTGGCCATCAACCGACAGGAAACTGACCTGCTGGAATTCAACAGAGCAGGAAGTCTGATCACTGACACACTGTGGAGTCTGCTGGGACACACACCACAGGTGACACACACTCTCACACACTAACGAAATACATGTAACTTAGTTACGAATTTAAAATACAAAATTTACAGTTGCATTTTAAATGGGTTGTAATCAAATTACTGTTACATTTGAAAAGTATTTAAGATTACTAAAGTGATACTTTGAATTTCATTTCAACATTAATGTAAACTGTGACGGTAATTAATGTAAAAATCAATTGGTGATTCTCCGACTCTGACAGAAGCATCAGCTCCATTTCTGCTCATGAGTTTCATTCCTCTTGCAGAATATGCAACATTTGAATCATTTTAACCAAATAAGTTATTTTTATTTAGTACTGTCCTGAATAAGCTATTTCACATAAAATACATATGCTTACATATATTCCATATTCCAGATGAAATTTCTAAAAATTGCCCCATTCAAAAATGTCCATCCCCTTGAATCTGAACTGTCCTGTCATTACCTGATGATCCACGACTGTTTTCATGTTTTGCGATCGTTGTTTGTGAGTCTCTTGTAAATGTAAAAAATGGTAATATTGCAACTTTTTATCTCACAATTCTTTTTTCCTTGCAATTGCGAGTTTGCATCTTACAGTTCTGAACTTTCTTCTCAGAATTGCGAGATTAAACTCATAAATGCAAGTTATAAAGTCAGAATTGCGTGATTAAAAACTTGCATTTCTGACTTTTTTTCTGGGAAATTGCGAGAAATCTCAGAATTATGACTTTATAACTTGCAATTGCAACTTCATATCATGCAATTCTGAGAAAAACTTTTTTTGTGTGTTACATACTTATTAGTATTCCAAAGTATTCTAAAGTATTTAGATTAAGTTACAAAACTTAATCTAACGAAATACGTTACAAACGACTTTTAAAGCATGTATTTTGTAATCTTTAGTGAAATACATTTTAAAAGTAACCTACCCAGCCCTGCGCACACACACACACACTCTCTCTCTCTCACACACACACACACACACACACAAATTGTCAGTTTTGATTTCATGGAGACTTGAAGCTATGGTTTGTGCTCCTGATGTGGTTCTTCTTCTCTCAGATGTTTTCAGACTGTGTTCTCGTGTGTCAGCAGTAGGTGGCGCTGCAGTAAATGATGTGAGGCTTGTGTTGATTCAGCAGAGACTCGCTGCTAATATGACATGTTTCTCTTATCCGTTTAAAGCATCAGATAAGAGTCAGTGGATGAGACGCAGCTCTGCTCCACCGGATCCACAATAATCCACAATAACCGCTGCAGATCTCCAACATCTCACATGATTATATGTGTTTGTCACTGAACAAACACCTCGAGCTTTACTGAGCGATCAGACACAAAACATGATGTTCTTCCTCAATGTTTCCATCTTGTTATCCAAACATTCTTAAATCAAGATAAATGAAAATGACTGAAGATATTAAGTCCGTTTTCTCCTGCTGGAACATGAAACGGCATTAAAAGAAAATCCCACAGAGACCTGGAAACCACACAAGCAGACCTAAATTTATTGTGAAGAGTGTTGGTGAGGGTTAATGTAGAAGTGTGTGAGATTGTCCTCAGGCCTCTCGTGGTGTTTCTGCATTAAAAGCCGCCGCTGAACAAAAGCATCTTCATCGCTGCTGGTCTCAGGTTCGCTGTGAACTCGGTTTAAAGCGCCGGAGGGCTGCTGTTCGTCTGGTGTTACATTACTAATAAGTGAGGAAATGATTTTCAAATAGTCTTGAAAAGACGGAGCTGTTAAACACCCTGACAGCTGATCGCTGGAGTCTCAGAGGTCGTGACCTCACCGTATGAGAGTCGCGTCATCAGACGGCGTCAGTTACCGGCGACCAAGAGCGGAAATATCTAATATTCACTGATGGAGTCGATGCCATGCCAGTGTCACAGTATTCAGATCAGTTCAGTTCCAGTTCTGTTCTCATCTGATCTCAACAGCCCAGCGAACAAAAATATGTTCTAAGAACAATTTGCTGATGTTCCACATTTTAAGTTATAAAATCTGTAAGTTATATTGTAATAGTTGCCATTCTTCTTATCATTATTCTTCCATTTCCGCTCTGGAAGTCTATGGGAGCCCACAGAACCGCTTACAGCACACTTATGAAATTTGGCACACTGATAGACATCAGTCCCAACATTAACCACACCGAATTTGAAGTCTCTAAATCAATGCCTCTAGCGCCACCACCTGTCCAAAGTTGCACTCTTGTTTATGCTAATTTGAACAATAAGGTTAGAAACCTACTTTTTCGAACTTCTCCTAGGCCGTTGCTCTGATTTTCACAAAAATTGAACTAGATCATCTTCAGACCATGCTGACAAAGGAATTCAAGTCAATGGGCTATATGGATGGAGCGTTCTTTAGAACTTCCGCATTAATATAATCCAGCTGGAAAACTCCCGGTGAGAGTCATGTGTTGGTGTGTTGAGCATCAGTAGTGTCATACTTAGTTTATAATCAGAATATAGTCACTTAAATAGTCAGGCATAGCATTAATTTAGTTATTCAAATGTAAGACGGCATAAAAAATAAATAAATAAATATGTACCTCAGTGTTCCTCCTCGGCTAAATTCAATCTGACCATCAGTTTTCACACTTTTATGTGAAAAAAGCTTCAAAAATTAAATATTTATTGTGCACTTTAGTAAAATGTGTGTTTTCACAAGTGTGCTGAAATCATTGATCTTGTGCTGCTCTGACTGACAGCTGCTGTGATTATAAAGAGAGAGCGGCGCTCGCTTTCTGTGTAATTCATTCACAAGAAAAGTTATTGTTTTTCATCAGATTCTGTGAGTATTTCATACTTCACATTGACTAAATGTAATTTTAAACCTAGTTATTTTATAATGTTTAATATTTAGTCAAAAACGAAGTGAAAAACGATTAGAGGAAATGGCTGATTTATGCGCAAATAAATGCTACTTTGCCACCACCTGCTGGTTAAAGTGGTAATTATTGTCTTTTTTATTTTTAAATACATTTTTTCTATCAAATGTTGAATTTCCTACATTTTTAAACATTTGGTTTTACAATGGGGACAATCTCAGAAGGATGAACAAATAATGTTTGTGATCATCACATTAGAAATAACATTTGAAGTGCTGGAAAATAATGTGTGTTTGTGTCTAATTACAGATAACAGCGTTTTTAAACGGTCCCAATAGCTTCGTCTTTATTGCAGTCAATAAAACTGGTTTATTGGCAAATTAGGTAAATGTGATAACTGCATTAAAATATGAATACAACATTAAAAAGTCAACCATTGATGGTTTTGTGTTGATGTATAGCGACTACAGAATGAACAGCTAACAGTTTACCAGAAACGCCCGAGCTGGCTTAACCACAACCAGGAAGTAACCGTGCATATAGTCCATTGGTCAAACCATTTTCAAAAAACTTGCAAACAAATTCTGCATGGCGTTTGCGAAAATAGACATAAGGCTATATCTCCTCAACGCTTTTTCGTATTCAGACCAAAATTGGTAGATGTCATCACAAGCATGACCTGAGGTCACATGCTGGGTTTCGGCACAGCAGCGCCACCTACTGGTCCAAAGACCAGTTAGATCATTAGATTCGGGGCATCATGCAGAGTTGAATGACATCCAGTTTTCCTATGTCAGCCATTTTGGGCGACAAACTTTGATTTTTTTTGTCGAACTCCTCCTAGACCATCAGTCTGATTTTCACCAAAACCAAATCGTATCATCTTCAGACTGTGCCAACAAAAAGTTTGAATTTTTTTTAAACAAAATTGTTTTTGTATATCACAGCAACAAATTTGAGGCATGATGCCAAAACATCTCTTAAGGCTGTATCTTTGCATAATTTGGCATATTGACACCAAACTTTGCATGTGTCATTGTCACCTCACTCTGACCACACCACATCAATTTAGTCACAGCGCCACCTATTGGCTGAAAGAGATAAACCATTAAATCTTTCAGTAATTTTGCCTAAAATCATTTTAATATGCCTTTAATTGCTCGTTGTTGCAGTCAGTGTGATGCTCCACTTATTGTGTCTTCTTTGTGCTTGGCCCCTTAATTGCTGCTTGCAGCTATATTTTCTAAATGTTCTCAGAACATCCAGTTTCTTAAATGTTTTAAAAGCATTTGTAATAGTTACACCAACATTCCATTTTCTCATTCTTCAAACATCATGAGAATGTTACTTTTTAATGTTTTCTGAAACGAGTTGTAACATTTAAAAAATGTTAGACTAAACTGAATCAGATAACTTTGAATGAACGTTCTATTAATGTTACCAAAAGAACATTTGTTTTATAACGTTGAGAGAACGTTCTGAGAACGATTATACTTCATAGATTATATCAGGAATGATTTAGTCAAGTAACTGTCAGAAAAGCTTTTGTAATTCACCGTGATGCTGTTCTTGACCCCGTGTGACCTTTGACCCCTGGCAGTCTCATCTGTTATTTCTCCTCCCGTGTCTCGACTGATATCGTTCCTGCGCTGCTGTCTCTGTTCATGGTGTTTCAGTCTGATTTTACTGCTGAATTCATCTCGAGTCCTGAAAGCCTCTTCTAGCCGCAGCATTTACATGCAGTTATCTCCTTATTCAATTAACTGCGCCGGGTTAATGAGTGGCTCGGCCGGAGACGGAGCAGAGAGTGTAATTGGCGTTTGTGGAGTTAATGGAAGCGCTGTGACCGCAGATACCAGAGGAAAACAAATCATCAACCCTCAACCAATAACACTCACACAGCTTTATTCAACCACTTACTTGCTTTTCAAACGTTTTGACATGCGACATGTGAGTGACTCAAAGAGTCTGATTTGATGCTTTTTGCATTTTTGTTTTTCTTTAAACACATTCTTCTTCACAAATTTAACCCATACAGCAAAATATATAAATTTGTAGACAGAGTCGTGTCTAAAAGTGACGTCCGGAGGGGATGTTTGTTTTTAATGACCCTTAAACTTCAAAACATGAGAAAAATAATTACATATGAGGGAAGAACAAAACTCTTACACTTCAGGTTTTAGTTTACTATGCAAAAAATGCATAAAAGCTGAGAGGAAAAAGAGCATTGACTACAACATAATCAGTTATTAATATTTCATTGGCTCTCTCTTGTTTTTGCATGTGTTCAAAATTTATTTGTATGACTGTCTGGACAAAAATTATTGCATGTTTCATTGAGTTATTATCACAAATTAAACTCCAAGCACAACTGTGACTACAAAATCTTTAACACATTTATAATAATATTTGAATAAAGAGTGAAGATGTCAGGACGCCACTTTTGGCCACTACTGCATTTTTCTGAAATATATTTTAAAATAAATATATTGTTAACGTGGAAGTATAAAATATGTTGCATAAATCTTTTTTGATAGATTTCCTATTTTTATTTAAATCTTTTTCTTTTATTTTGTAGCAATTTTTTAAAATATATTTTCTTTCTAAATATATTGATATTGTTCAAACAATATATATATATATATATATTTTTTTTTTTTTTTTTTTTTTTTTTATATATATATTTTGCATTTATCTGAAATGTTTTTATGGATTGGATATAAAATAAAATACAAATAAATAAATAAAATACATTTTTAGTTTGAAAAATAAGCTGCGCTGAAATCTATTTTGGCCATAAAAAGCGTTGATGTTTTTGTCGTATGTGAAATGAAATGAATCTGGTTTATATGAAGCGGGCGTGTTTTAAACTCAAACTCTGATCGTCGTGTTTCAGAGCTCGTATAATTATCTCTTCAGCCTAACGAGTCGTTTGAAGCGGAGTGAAACATGCGGCTCCTCACAAACCCTTCAGCCAATAAAGCTGTGAATGTTCCTGCTTCAACAGCCCTTCAGACACACTTCATAAAATCAAGATGAGGATTTACATAACAGATTCCACACTAGTGTGAATGTGAAGATAATCACTATCCATTCTTGTATAATCAAGGTCAGGTTATGTTATGCATATTTTGAATATATTGTCTGAAGGAGGATGATTATGTCTTTTCACTCTTTCGTCACACACGCTGTATCATCCGCCAACTGACCAATTGTGTAAGTTTTGTTGGTTAACTTGCAAATTGAAGCGGCTGCACTTGATCGTAATGGCGGCGGTCGTTCAGGACCGGACGCTCGGATGATCTGTGTGTTCAGTTAATTGCTATTTACGCTTTTCATTTGGTTTCATTAGCCTCGTCTGATCGGTTTGCATTCGCTGAAGGAACTGAAAGGTGTTTTGCTCGAGTTGAGCTTGAGTTCACTTCATTATGTAGATGGAGGAGCTTTCTGATTTAATGGGCCGCAGGTGGAGGATGACGATGATGATGATGATGATGGTGGGGAAACGTTTGAGTCCCGAGTCGATGTTGACAGGTTTATGATCTCTTATGTTTATCTGAGGACACCAGTTTTAACCACTTGTGAGTCCTGTTTAATTTAACCCTCTGGTATTGTTCATTTGGGGGTCACACTTGTTGTTGTTCGCAGTCACACCTAAAATGTAAATTTTTTTATTTTCAGTAAAATAAATGTAATATATTTTTGTTCAATAATATTTTTTCTTCTTTATTTTGTATTTTGAGGGAATTTCATGGTATGAATTAATATTTATGCAATATTTTTTTTCCCATTTTTTAAAATTACTTTTCAATTAAAGCAGTATTTCATGTTAAAATAGAGACAATGCCTTTAAAATCCATTTTTTTGAAGGCAGATTAGCACCATCTGGTGGGAGTAAAAAAAGAAAAACATCTGTAATGTTGTGGTGTAACCACTAGATGCCTGTATAGCTCTGAAGAAAATGCTTATAAATTGTTGTTTTTAGATATAAATAGTTATTTTTATTAAGTTGTGGATTTATATATATATATATATTTAGACATTCTCAAGGACAACTTTTTGTTTAGAGGTTTAGATTTTTAGTTTTAGAATTTTTTTTAAAGGTTTAGATTTTGTTTTGTTTGAAATGTTGATTTGAAGTGTCAATTTTTGCATTAATTTTACTACAGTCAAACCTGAACGCAGAGAAAGACATTTTGTTGCTCATCAAAATTTAACAAAAGTTTAACAAAAATGAACAGAAATTCTTTATCAGAGCTTAATCCACCTGATTATTCTGAGTCTTCTGGCTCAATTTTGCCATATTGTTACAGCCACAACAGTTCATTTGTGTGTGTATGATAGTGTGTTGTATGTGTGTGTGTGTGTGTGTGTGTGTGTGTGTGTGTGTGTGTGTGTGTGTGTGTGTGTGTGTGTGTATTTGAGTGGGCGTGTCTGTTTTGTACTCTTGATGTTTTAGAGAGTAGCCTCTTCCTTTCTGTCCATTTTTTCCTTTCCGTCCATTGTGGCTGAATTATTGATTTTATTTCATGCATTTGCAAAAACTGTGTTTGTGTTACAGTCACACCAGTTCATATATCGTGGATGATTTGTAGATTGTACACACAAAAAAATTCTCTGTATTTTCATCTATTTCCCATTCATTACCAATGGCAGTCATTTTTGACTGCAAACAACACTAGTGTGTGTTTTTATGGCCATTTAGTTGTTTGAATCAAGTCTACGATTTATTTATTTATTTTTTGGTCACATAGCAATAATGATAGTGAAACATTTGAGTCCTGATTCGTTATTGACAGGTTTATGATCTTATTGTGTCTTTCATTTATCTAAGGACACCAGTTTTAACCCCTTGTGAGTCTGTTTAATTTAAGGCCATTTTTAAGAGAAAGATATTCCATTTAACCCTCTGGCGATGTTCATTTGGGTCACACTTGTGTTGTTCACAGTCAAAAGTGACGAAACACCTGAAATGTAACTTTTCAGTAAAATAAATGTAATATATTTTTGTTCAATAATATTTTTTCTTCTTTATTTTGTATTTTGAGAGAATTTCATTGTTCAAATTAATATTTATGCAATAATTAATATCAATTATTTTAATACAGTCTAATACTTTTTTTTATTACTTTTCAATTAAAAGCAGCATTTCATGTTAAAATGCCTATATATATATATATATATATATATATATATATATTTTTATAAATCCAATTTTTGAAGGCAGATTAGCGCCATCTGGTGGGAGTGAAAAAAGAAAAACATCTGTAATGTCGTGGTGTAACCACTAGATGCCTGTATAGCTCTGAAGAAAAGGCTTTTAAATTCTCTAGTGGTTTTTAGTCACAAATACTTATTTTTTATTAAGTTGTGAATTTGGATATATATTTAGACGTTCTCAAAGGCTACTTTTTGTAAAGGTTTAGATCTTTTTTGTTTGAAATGTTGATTTGAAGTGTTGTTTTTTTGCATTAAAACCTGAACACAGACGAGGACATTTTGTAACACATAACATCAAAATTCAACAAAAATGTAACAAAAATGAACAGGTATGCTTCTTCAGAGCTATATCAAGTTGATTTCAATCTTATTTGAGTCTTCTGGCTCAATTTTGCCATATTGTTACAGCCACACCAGTTCATTTGTGTGTGTAAGTGAGTGTTTGTGTTTTGTACCACCAGTTCATACTTGTAGACAAAAAAATTCTCTGTATATTCATATTTTCTCCTGTTTCCTAGTCATTTCCAATGGCGGTCATTTTTGACCGCAAACAACACAAGTGTGACTAGCTTTTTCAAAACAAGTTCATACATTTTTTTTTTTTTAGTCACATGGTGACTGCCATAAAAGTCATCGAGTTTCATACCATTCCTATTAAGTGTCAATTTTTTAATTTTCAAAACATTTTTTTTCAGTCTAAAATCAATCAACACTAAAGGGTTAAACCATCGAATGCACTATAATTAAATATTTGCCACTGATGTGTTGCTTGACTGAATGTTGTTTTGTCAGAACCAGAAAAAGATGCTTTTTTTTACCAGCTTTTGGTTAGGGGGCGGGGCTACCGGTGGGTTTGACCAATGGCAGACGAGTTTGGCAAATGTGTTTCTGCTTGAAATGAGGCACTTTAATGAACATCTACTTCCTAATTGCCAATAAAATCTGTCACTATCCTTTAATCCTTCATTTGTTGTAAAATGCGATTAGCCAGGTTTTTATCAGAACTTGTGCTTCGATATTTATCTGAAATGGTCTTTATCTGCAGTTCCTCATTCTGGACTATAAATCGGAGCTTCTCCATCTGTTGTGTTTGCAGATAAACCAGTTAGTGGACACTTTGGCCCATTGTCTGTTGTTTTGATAATCACACTTAATAATACCGGGCATCAATAAGGTCTTTAAACCCGATTTGGCTGCTAAATGGAGTTATACGGCAGCAGTCGTGTGTGTGCGGCTCGTCTAATGCCATTAGGAATGTTTGTGAGGGTCAAATTCAATCAGGCATGAAGAGACTCATTCAGATGTAGAGTCGAAGCGCTCGCGACTGCACGAACGAGCGGACGGTCCGTGTTTCTGCATCTGATGGAGCTTCATGTAGAACAGGTTCTGGTTCCTCAAAGTGATCAGTTCTTAAAAGAACCAGTGAAGAACATTTTAATAACCTTTTATGCAATGGAAAGTTTCCATGGATGTTGAAGGTTCTTCATGGAACCATCGAAGTCAAGTCAGCTTTATTTCAATAGTAAAATAACAGAATCAATGATGCAAACTTCATCAAATATGAGGCACATTCAGGTTCAGGTTGTTGTTGTTCAGGTGTAACGCTGGAAATCCCCTCATGATCGAAGCGCTTGCGTGATCTTCAGCTCAGGTGAAATCAGAGACGCTCGTGTTGCAGAATTCTGGCACAGAATCGCATGAAGGTTCAGACTGAGTTTGATTGATGAAGACGCTCTTGATTCTCTGATGAGTCTCGACACGTCGCTGACAGTGAAGGAGCGTCTCTTCAGGGGTTAGAGGTCATTGTCAGGTCATATGGGTTTGTTATGTCTGATTATGAGAGAGGGATTTGTGAAGCCTTCATGTAAAAATACAAGTCTGATAGAATGACACTCTGTATTTCAGATTCACACAAAGTTGTGGATCTCTTGTCTTTCTGTCTCTCTTTCTCCGTGTGTGTTTTTGATGTAGTCATGTTAAAAGAGCTTTAACAATCGTGTGTCGTGTGAAGGTGGACGTGAACGCTGATCTCTGCCTCCATTAACGAACGCCTCGCCAATTTACTTCCCCTCAGATGAAAGAATAGACGGCTAGAAAAAACATAATTGAAAAATTGTGTGCAGCCAGAATGAAAGAAAATCAAGCCATGAAAAGAGAATGATTTTAATCCGGCGCAGCGACTGTGAGGCTGGAAATACTCCTTTGAATCCGACGCGTCTATTATCTGTCAATGTGTGAATCTCATTAAATGGCCATTGTGTGGACACACGGAGACGAGCGCGTCCATGACGGTGGGACACATGCGAGCGTAATCCCACAGATCTGCTTTTCAAACCCGTCCGCGTCTTTGATGCTCAAGTGTTTTCGCTCCATTATGTGACGCTCCGCGTGAAGGAAGATCCAGTTTTCTGTTGAATTCATTCATTTTCTTCACAGTTTACATGAGAATCATTTCGATTCGATGCGTTTGTTTAGTGCACGAGGTCAGCCGACACGCGACAGATTGAACCAGGCGAAGGTCACTCGTGTCCACAGAGGTCACAGTCAGGGTCGTGACCTGACCGACCCTCAAGGGTCAATGATCAGTGTGACGTTATGAAAGTCTGTTAAATCTACGGTTGCCTGTTTGAAGGTTTGTTTCTGTGCAGGTGACCGTCTCCATGTACAAGCGAGGAGCTCAGGGATGGCTGGGGAAACCGCTGATCGCCACGGCAACAATCCCCTCCAGCACACGTGTGATCTTCCGCATCCGAGGAGAAACTACAGACGCCAAGATCCCGGCCGGCAGCATCCGCTCCATCACACTGAGCATCTGAAGCTCTTTTCTGATCCGCAGAAACTTGTTCTTGAATCTGCTCTGCTTCTGCAACTCCAGCCGCTGATCGTCTTCCCTGCTGGCACGACTAATGAGCAAAATTATAAACATTTCAGAGGAGCTGTATTTGTTTTTAATGAGGGAATGATCTTTTGGTGTGTTCAGTACATCAGTGTTACATATATATTCATATATATATATATATATATATCACTGATTCTTGAGATAAGGGACAAAACATGTTTTAGAAGTTAGTTTTTATTATTTAATAATATATTATTTTTAATCTGATATATTTGTAGATAAAGTTCTCAGCTATTGAACCATGTAAGGGAACAGGAATGTTTTTTTTTTTTAAAAATGTACATTTATTCACTTCGGAACTTAATTTGTGTCAACTCCGTCAGACGCATTTAAAAGGTGAAAAAAAATTAATTCTCTAAAAATTTTTCTTGGATTAGGGTTATTATGAACAATCCAGTTAATGACGGAGTTGACATACTGACGGTGTTGACATACTGATGGAGTTGACATAATGACGGAGTTGACAAATACTGACGGAGTTGACAAATACTGACGGAGATGACACATAATGACGGAGTTGACACACTGATGGAGTTGACACACTGATGGTGTTGACAAATACTGACGGTGTTGACACATAATGACGGAGCTGACAAATACTGACGGAGATGACACATAATGACGGAGTTGAAACACTGACGGTGTTGACATAATGACAGAGTTGACATAATGACGGAGTTGACAAAAACTGGCGGTGTTGACACATACTGACGGAGTTGACATACTGACGGTGTTGACATACTGATGGAGTTGACACATAATGACGGAGTTGACAAATACTGACGGAGTTGACAAATACTGATGGAGATGACACATAATGACGGAGTTGACACATACTGACGGAGTTGACATACTGACGGTGTTGACACATAATGACGGAGTTGACACATAATGACGGAGTTGACAAATACTGACGGAGTTGACATACTGATGGAGATGACACATAATGACGGAGTTGACACATACTGACGGAGTTGACATACTGATGGAGTTGACACATAATGACGGAGTTGACACATAATGACGGAGTTGACAAATACTGACGGAGTTGACAAATACTGATGGAGATGACACATAATGACGGAGTTGACAAATACTGATGGAGATGACACATAATGACGGAGTTGACACATACTGACGGAGATGACACATAATGACGGAGATGACACATAATGACGGAGCTGACACACTGATGGAGTTGACACACTGATGGTGTTGACACACTGACGGTGTTGACACATAATGACGGAGCTGACAAATACTGACGGAGATGACACATAATGACGGAGTTGACAAATACTGATGGAGATGACAAATACTGATGGAGATGACACATAATGACGGAGTTGACACATACTGATGGAGATGACACATAATGACGGAGTTGACACATACTGATGGAGATGACACATAATGACGGAGTTGACACACTGATGGTGTTGACACACTGACGGTGTTGACACATAATGACGGAGCTGACAAATACTGATGGAGATGACACATAATGACGGAGTTGACAAATACTGATGGAGATGACACATAATGACGGAGTTGACACATACTGATGGAGATGACACATAATGACGGAGTTGACACACTGATGGAGTTGACACACTGATGGTGTTGACACACTGACGGTGTTGACACATAATGACGGAGCTGACAAATACTGACGGAGATGACACATAATGACGGAGTTGAAACACTGACGGTGTTGACATAATGACAGAGTTGACATAATGACGGAGTTGACAAAAACTGGCGGTGTTGACACATACTGACGGAGTTGACACACTGATGGTGTTGACAAATACTGACGGTGTTGACATAATGACGGAGTTGACAAATACTGACGGAGATGACACATAATGACGGAGTTGACACACTGACGGTGTTGACACACTGATGGTGTTGACAAATACTGACGGTGTTGACAATGACAGAGTTGACAATGACGGAGTTGACAAAAACTGGCGGTGTTGACACATACTGACGGAGTTGACACACTGATGGTGTTGACAAATACTGACGGTGTTGACACATAATGACGGAGTTGACACACTGATGGAGTTGACACACTGATGGTGTTGACAAATACTGACGGTGTTGACACATAATGACGGAGTTGAAACACTGACGGTGTTGACATAATGACAGAGTTGACATAATGACGGAGTTGACAAAAACTGGCGGTGTTGACACATACTGATGGAGTTGACACTGATGGTGTTGACAAATACTGACGGTGTTGACACATAATGACGGAGTTGACAAATACTGACGGAGATGACACATAATGACGGAGTTGACACACTGACGGTGTTGACATAATGACAGAGTTGACATAATGACGGAATTGACACACTGACGGTGTTGACACATAATGACGGACTTGACATATACTGATGGTGTTGACAAAAACTGATGTAGTTGACAAATGCTGACGTGTTGATACATAATGACTGAGTTGACATATACTGACGATGTTGACATACTGATGGTGTTGACAAACTGACAGTGTTGACAAAGGTCCAGCTGGGGCCAAATATACAATACATGTAAATAGAATCATGAAACATTACAAGAATTCCCCATATGCAAAAACAAAAAACAAAAACAAAACAACAACCATAAAATCACATTATATAGACTTTTTGAGAGCATTTGTCGACCATCAGACATAAAACCTGACGGAGTTGACAAAATTACATTTTTTTCCATCTTAACCACATTGTACTGTCGAGCAATTTTGTTTTCTTTCTTCAGTTGTAGTTGCCTTAATAAACATCAAAAATGTCAAGATTTATCCCACAACATTTTACAGAAACTATTAGACCGGGATGATGGAGTTGACATGTTAAAGCTGTGACCGCAGAGACTTCAACATTGTTTGTTTGAAATATAAAAAAATATAAAACTTCCAGGACTATGTGTCCTACTGTGCGATCCACAATGAGTGGGAAATAGTAAGTGCTCCTCAGAGTTAAAGATGACCATACTGATTTATTCAGAATTAGAAAGAAAGAAAGAAAGAAAGAAAGAAAGAAAGAAAAAATCCTGAAGGAGTTGATGCAAAGAACACAACTTTGATAGCCATTTTTTATGGAAAATATAATTCAAGTCTTACTTTTTGTATTGTTTGATATATATTAAAGATCTCTGCCTTTCAATTTAAATGTATATTTTTGAATTTGTTGCATTTTTAAACACACTGTTTGGCAATTTTACATTGTGACCTCATGCTGAGGATAGGCTAAATTACATGTATTTAAATAATACTAACAAAATTATTTAAAAATAAAAGCAATGAATGTCCTGAGTATCCAGATTTCCTTTAGATGTAACTTTTTAAGTATTTTATTTCGATGAATTAATTTATTTTAACATAAAGAAGGCTTTTGTGTGTAGGACATGTTTTGTCCCATCTCAAGAATCAGTGATATATATATATATGCATATGGTGTATCTGATGTTTAAGTTATAAAGCTATAGTTTTAGTTATAGATTTTAGTTGCTCAGAAATGTTGAACTTTTCTATCAAACTCTTTTCTATGAACCCCTTCTGTCCTCGTTTGTGAGAATATTCAGGTGGTGAGGATATTTTGATCTGTTAAAGCTTCATAAATATTTTTCTAATCTCTGTTTTGTCACTTAATTTAGAATAATTGATATTTCATGCTATTTTAATGGCTATAATGCAATAAAATACAAATTTCTGTCTCAAATAAATGTATCTTCCAGGTTTTTTTGGGAAAGACAAAGACGTTTCTGTGTAACGAAACAAAATGTTACATTTCTTGAGACACACTTGATCCACTGATGCTGTTTTTCAGAACTGAAGTGAGTGTGTGTGTGTGTGTGTGTGTGTGTGTGTGTGTGTAAGCTGATGGCAGATGGACATGTTGACAGAAGGGTGAATTCATGGACACTCAGTGACCTGTCAGGGTGAAGGAGTCTCAGAGCGGGACGTTTCACTTGAGACTGAACACATCCAGGTAAACCAACTGGATCTTTTTCTGTTCATATGAACAGGTCAGATATTTCTATCGTCTTGTCATTCTTCATTCATTATGGACTAAACTCGTATGGTTCATTTGTCTGTCTGATGTCCGAGTTCTTCCATTATGAGTGACCCCTGTGCTGACCCCAGGTGTCCGACCCTCACCTGCTCTCGGTCACTTTCAGCTGGTCACTGGGGTCAGGGGTCAGAGTTCACTGCCTGATCCTGCGTGACGAGACTCTCAACATAAGGAGCAGACAGATGTAAATTATTTTAATATGGTCTCATGGAAGCGGCTTGCTAATATAAGAGCTGTTGTGAGGATTTCTAGATCTGCAGAATTTCATCCATTTAGTCTTTTCTTCATTCTGATGTTTCATTAGACTAAAAAAAGAAAATGGGTGGTTTTAGATGCAGTTCCCATCGCTGCACAGATCACTTTGATTTTCACTGCATGTTCATTGAGATAATCATTGTATGATCACTGTGACAATTTTAATCACTGCAAAATCACTGCATGATCCCTGTTATGATAATTGCAACGATCACTGGAACAACCACTATGACAATCACTGTGATGATCACTGCACAATCACTACATGATCACTGTGAAACTCACTGCATGATCACTGCACGATCACTGTGACAATAACTGCAACGATCACTAGAACAACCACTACGACAATCACTGTGATGATCACTGCACAAACACTGTGACAATAACTGCAATGATCACTGGGACAAACACTGCGACAATCACTGTGATGATCACTGCACAATCACAGTTATGATAACTGCAACAATCACTGTGACGATAACTGCTATGATCACTGGGACAACCACTGTGACGATTACTGCAATGATCACTAAGACAACCACTGCAACAATCACTATGATTACTGTGATGATAACTGCAACGATCACTGTTATGATAACTGCAATGATCACTGGGACAACCACTGTGACAATCACTGTGATGATCACTGCACGATCACTGTGAAACTCACTGCATGATCACTGCACGAACACTGTGACGATAACTGCAACGATCACTGGGACAAATACTGCGACAATCACTGTGATGATCACTTTGACAATAACTGCAACGATCACTGTGACAATAACTGCAATGATCACTGGGACAACCACTGCGACAATCACTGTGATGATCACTGGGACAACCACTGTGACAATCACTGTGATGATAACTGCAACGATCACTGGGACAACCTCTGTGACAATCACTGTTATGATAACTGCAACGATCACTGGGACAACCACTGTGACAATCACTGTGATGATCACTGTGATGATAACTGCAATGATCACTGGGACAACCTCTGTGACAATCACTGTGATGATCACTGCACGATCACTGTGAAACTCACTGCATGATCACTGCACGAACACTGTGACGATAACTGCAACGATCACTGGGACAAACACTGCGACAATCATTGTGATGATCACTTTGACAATAACTGCAACGATCACTGTGACAATAACTGCAATGATCACTGGGACAACCACTGCGGCAATCACTGTGATGATCACTGCACAATCACAGTTATGATAACTTCAACGATCACTGTGACAATAACTGCAACGATCACTGGGACAACCTCTGCGACAATCACTGTGAAACTCACTGGATGATCACTGCACGAACACTGTGGCGATAACTGCAACGATCACTGCGACAATTCCTGTTATGATCACTGTGACAATAACTGCAATGATCACTGAAAAGATCACTGCATGATCACTGCATAATAACAGTTATGATAACTGCAACGATCACTGGGACAACCACTGTGACGATAACTGCGACAATCACTACAACGATCACTGGATGATCACTGCACCCGCAGTTGTGGGTCATTTTGTAGATGTTGATAAAAGAGTCTCATTTGAGATGTACTTGCTCATACAGGCGTGTGTTCATCTAATTTTTGTCATTGAGCTCAAGACAATCATCGTTTTGTCACTGTTTTATTGTATTGCTTTGACAATCGTCAGTTGGTGTGTAAATTAGTCCAGGATTCAGAGCATGTTTTGTCTTTTTAGGATCGCAGGGAATGACTATAAATCACTTGAACAGAAAAGAAACAGTAGCAGGTTCATCACTCGCTGTCCCGTTTCACATAATGTCATCAAAATGTGCCTGTGGGAATATTGTATAATGATCAATAAGTGAACATCAGCAGGTCTAAACACAGTTCCGGCATCTAAACATCAGAATGTGCAGCCGCAGGGACGAGAATCAACCACTGAGTTAACAGGCTGAAACACATTAGTCAAATAAATAAGTATTTGGATCAATAAGACAAAACGACACAGAAGCGCTCGACCAATCATACGCTTCACACGGCTCTTTCACAGAATCACCAGCAACATCTGAAGCTCCATCGAGTTCATAAATGACAATAATAACCCATGAGTTTTCATTCAGGTCTGATTGGGCGTCGTTATTGATCCGGATGCTGCTAAAAGCTCATGTCACGTGACCAAATCATACTGTCAATCATTTCATCACCTTCAAATTTGACCCCACAGATGAATCCAGTTAATGTGGGTCACATGATGACTGATGTTGATGTGCTTTGAGTTTTGAGCTGAGAACATCTTTATTGCATGAAAAGATCATTAGATTTAATCTTGTAGGTGAAATCCGTCTCTAAACACAACGACCAACCAGCAGCCCGTTTGTGTTTCGACTGGAGGTAATAATTCAGGAACGTTTGAATGCTTTTCTCACTTTCACATCCACTGTTTTTGCCCTGGGATCGTCTCCAAACGAAGCAATAAAGCGTACCATTGCTGTTGAGTGTTCAATCTGAGTCTAAAATCAACAATATCTCAGCGGCTTCTGGTCTCAAGGTCGAGGCGTGTATGTGGGTCGTGCGTGTCGATGGCGTGCTCGTGTGTCGTGAGAAACGCTCCGAGGGTTCACATGTTACTTTAGAAGCATGAGATCATAGCAGACTCTTTCTGATCATACAAAGCAAGTGAAACGTTTGTTCCTGATGTCCCGAAAGCTTCTGTGAGATCTTGACCTGAAGTGCTTCACACCAGGATATAATAAACAGACACCGATTATGGTTTCCTGTGTTTTAAAGGTGCGGCACATGAGAGGATTCAGGACTGAGTGTGAGGACAGACTCATGAAAGGGCAACAAACACTTACATCAGTTAAATATGGCACAGTAATATCTGATCTGTGTGAGGAGCTGTTTGTCAAATTATCGAGGAATTAAAAGTCTGATTGTCTGTAACTGATATTTGTGGCCTGGTTTCAGTTTCGCCTGCAGGAACGGAGGAACTCGACACTCAAACGAAGTGGCACATTAGTTCAGCTAAACTAACCACGAGCGCTTATTACATTTATTCTACTCAATTTATTATTTTAAATGTATTTGTTTAATTAGTATCTTATATATTTTGTACACTGCCTTTCTCTGAACCTCCCCCTTGGAGACGCCATGTTTAGAGTGCGATGTTGGCGCTGATGTGACTCGATTTCTGACCCGCTTCACTGGTATTGGAGCAGGATCGAGACATTCATTAGGAGCTTCGCCTCGGCACTGCAGCAGCCGGACAAGGAAGTCAATTTTCCAATTTAGCAAACTCAAAGATGACAGGAAATGGCGCAATTTAGTGCCGTCAGTGCAGATGAGGGTAATTATCTCTAAAATCAACGCCATTTTATATGAAGCTCAAGTCATAATAATGAGAGCGATGGAGTCATTACTGTTAATTAGAGGAATTAGTAACATCATTTAACAAACGCACAAATAATGTTTAGGATATTGAAGCAGCAGCCAAAGCCATTAGACAGAAGCAAAGCTTTTTAATGCAATAATTGCATGTTCTACACAATCTCTGGAATGGGTGTGTGTGTGTGTGTGTGTGTGTGTGTGTGTGTGTTGAGTCGAGCAGCTGTACACAAGAACAATCTGCCCGTCCACTCAGTTAACAAACAAAAGCGTTTCTGTCTGTGGATTTGATTGGTTTTCATGCTTCTAATATTTATGAATTCATTAAACTGCCACAATTCAAAGAATTAAAGCTGTCGTCACATGCTATCAGAATTATTGTGAATACGAGTTTCCTAGTCGGAAATTGGACATGAACGCCCCACTCTCCCAGTATTTACTACTGGAAAAATCAGAGATAGTTGGCTGAGTTGGGCATGCCATAAACGTTAAATATGGCGGTGGGGAGAATGATTGCAGCTGTGACTGGTATTCTTTACCAGTCTGAGTTTCCTGGTCTAAGTTTCCTAGTTGGAGTGTTCTGGTCGGAAATCCCTAGTTGGAAATTTCTAGTCGGAAATTCCTAGTTGGAAATTTCTAGTCGGAATTTCCTAGTTGAAAATTCCTAGTCTGAGATTCCTAGTTGGAGTGTCCTAGTCAGAAATTCCTAGTCGGAAATTAATAGTAATTCCTAGTTGGAAATTCCTAGCAGGAGTTTCCTAGTTGGAAATTAGACATGAAATTAGACATGCCATGAGATAAATTTGATGCCAGAGGTTCAGAGATGGCCATACTGTACAATAAACTTTAAACATGGCGGTGGGGAGAATGATTGCTGCTGTGACTGGAATTCTTCATTAGTTTTTCCACAGCAGCTACATCACCTTGTAATTAAAGTAGTGCATATTTACATATATGAATAATCATTTGAAGCATGTTGTATGTTTTATACACAGTGATGCTGCCTTCATGTGCTATCAGAATTATTTCCAAATCCAAGTTTCCTAGTCGAAGATTCCTAGTTGGAGTGTCCTAGTCGGAAATTACTAGTTGAAAATTTCTAGTCAGAGTTTCCTAGTTGGAAATTTGACATGAATCCCCTCTCAAGTCATATTTTTCACCGGGAAACTCAGAGATAATTTCGATGCCAGAGTCTCTGAGTTGGACATGCCATAAATTTTAAACATGGCAGTGGGGAGAATGATTGCTGCTGTGACTGGAATTCTTTACCAGTCTGAGTTTCCTGGTCTTAGTTTCCTAGTTGGAAATTTCTAGTCGGAATTTCCTAGTTGGAAATTCCTAGTCTGAGATTCCTAGTTGGAGTGTCCAAGTCAGAAATTCCTAGTCGGAAATTAATAGTCAGTAATTCCTAGTTGGAAATTCCTAGCAGGAGTTTCCTAGTTGGAAATTGGACATGAAATTGGACATGCCCTATCAAGTCATATTTAATACTGGGAATCTCATGAGATAAATTTGATGCCAGAGGTTCAGGGATGGGCATACTGTACAATAAACTTTAAACATGGCGGTGGGGAGAATGATTGCTGCTGTGACTGGAATTCTTCATTAGTTTTTCCACAGCAGCTACATCACCTTGTCATTAAAGTAGTGCATATTTACATATATGAATAATCATTTGAAGCATGTTGTATGTTTTATACACAGTGATGCTGCCTTCATGTGCTATCAGAATTATTGTAAATACGAGTTTCCAAATCCAAGTTTCCTAGTTGGAAATTTCTAGTCTGAGTTTCCTAGTTGGAGTGTCATAGTCGGAAATTAATAGTCAGAAATTCCTAATCGGAAATTCCTAGCAGGAGTTTCCTAGTTGGAAATTGGACATGAAATTGGACATGCCCTCTCAAGTCGTATTTAATACTGGGAATCTCAAGAGATAATTTTGATGCCAGAGGTTCAGAGATGAACATACAATAAATTTTAATCATGGGGAGAATGATTGCTGCTGTGACTGGAATTCTTCATTAGTTTTTCCACAGCAGCTACATCACCTTGTCATTAAAGTAGTGCATATTTACATATATGAATAATCATTTGAAGCATGTTGTATGTTTTATACACAGTGATGCTGCCTTCATGTGCTATCAGAATTATTGTAAATACGAGTTTCCAAATCCAAGTTTCCTAGTTGGAAATTTCTAGTCTGAGTTTCCTAGTTGGAGTGTCATAGTCGGAAATTAATAGTCAGAAATTCCTAGTCTGAGTTTCCTAGTTTGAAATTGGAAATGAATGCCCTCTCCCAGTATTTACTACTGGAAGAATCAGAGATAGTTGGCTGAGTTGGACATGCCATAAACATTAAACATGGCGGTGGGGAGAATGATTGCTGCTGTGACTGGAATTCTTTACCAGTCTGAGTTTCCTGGTCTAAGTTTCCTAGTTGGAAATTCCTAGTTGGAAATTTCTAGTCAGAAATTCCTAGTCGGAAATTCCTAGTTGAAAATTCCTAGTCTGAGATTCCTAGTTGGAGTGTCCTAATCAGAAATTCCTAGTTGGAAATTAATAGTCAGTAATACCTAGTTGGAAATTCCTAGCAAGAGTTTCCTAGTTGGAAATTAGACATGAAATTAGACATGCCCTCTCAATTCGTATTTAATACTAGAAATGTCATGAGATAAATTTGATGCCAGAGGTTCAGAGATGGGCATACTGTACAATAAACTTTAAACATGGCGGTGGGGAGAATGATTGCTGCTGTGACTGGTATTCTTTACCAGTCTGAGTTTCCTGGTCTAAGTTTCCTAGTTGGAAATTTCCAGTTGGAAATATCTAGTCGGAATTTCCTAGTTGAAAATTCCTAGTTGGAGTGTCCTAGTCAGAAATTCCTAGTCGGAAATTAATAGTCAGTAATTCCTAATCGGAAATTCCTAGCAGGAGTTTCCTAGTTGGAAATTGGACATGAAATTGGACATGCCCTCTCAAGTCGTATTTAATACTGGGAATCTCAAGAGATAATTTTGATGCCAGAGGTTCAGAGATGAACATACAATAAATTTTAATCATGGGGAGAATGATTGCTGCTGTGACTGGAATTCTTCATTAGTTTTTCCACAGCAGCTACATCACCTTGTCATTAAAGTAGTGCATATTTACATATATGAATAATCATTTGAAGCATGTTGTATGTTTTATACACAGTGATGCTGCCTTCATGTGCTATCAGAATTATTGTAAATACGAGTTTCCAAATCCAAGTTTCCTAGTTGGAAATTTTTAGTCTGAGTTTCCTAGTTGGAGTGTCCTAGTCAGAAATTCCTAGTTGGAAATTCCTAGTCAGATTTTTCTAGTTTGAAATTGGACATGAATGCCCTCAGGTCATATTTACTACTGGGGAACTAAGAGATAATTTTGATGCCAGAGTTTCTGAGTTGGGCATACCATAAATTTTAAACATGGGGAGAATGACTGCTGCTATGACTGGTATTCTTTATTAGTATTTCCACAACAGCTTCATCACTGTGTCTTGTCATTAAAGTAGTGCATATTTACATATATGAATAATCATTTGAAGCATATTGTATGTTTTATGCCCAGTGATGCTGCCTTCATGTGCTATCAGAATTATTGTAAATACGAGTTTCCAAGTCTGAGTTTCCTAGTCGAAGATTCCTAGTTGGAGTGTTCTGGTCGGAAATCCCTAGTTGGAAATTTCTAGTCGGAATTTCCTAGTTGAAAATTCCTAGTCTGAGATTCCTAGTTGGAGTGTCCTAGTCAGAAATTCCTAGTCGGAAATTAATAGTAATTCCTAGTTGGAAATTCCTAGCAGGAGTTTCCTAGTTGGAAATTAGACATGAAATTAGACATGCCCTCTCAATTCGTATTTAATACTAGGAATGTCATGAGATAAATTTGATGCCAGAGGTTCAGAGATGGGCATACTGTACAATAAACTTTAAACATGGCGGTGGGGAGAATGATTGCTGCTGTGACTGGTATTCTTTACCAGTCTGAGTTTCCTGGTCTAAGTTTCCTAGTTGGAAATTTCTAGTTGGAAATATCTAGTCGGAAATTAATAGTCAGTAATTCCTAATCGGAAATTAATAGTCAGTAATTCCTAATCGGAAATTCCTAGCAGGAGTTTCCTAGTTGGAAATTGGACATGAAATTGGACATGCCCTCTCAAGTCGTATTTAATACTGGGAATCTCAAGAGATAATTTTGATGCCAGAGGTTCAGAGATGAACATACAATAAATTTTAATCATGGGGAGAATGATTGCTGCTGTGACTGGAATTCTTCATTAGTTTTTCCACAGCAGCTACATCACCTTGTCATTAAAGTAGTGCATATTTACATATATGAATAATCATTTGAAGCATGTTGTATGTTTTATACACAGTGATGCTGCCTTCATGTGCTATCAGAATTATTGTAAATACGAGTTTCCAAGTCTGAGTTTCCTAGTCGAAGATTCCTAGTTGGAGTGTCCTAGTCGGAAATTACTAGTTGAAAATTTCTAGTCAGAGTTTCCTAGTTGGAAATTTGACATGAATCCCCTCTCAAGTCATATTTTTCACCGGGAAACTCAGAGATAATTTTGATGCCAGAGTCTCTGAGTTGGACATGCCATAAATTTTAAACATGGCAGTGGGGAGAATGATTGCTGCTGTGACTGGAATTCTTTACCAGTCTGAGTTTCCTGGTCTTAGTTTCCTAGTTGGAGTCTTCTGGTCGGAAATTTCTAATCGGAAATCCCTAGTTGGAAATTTCTAGTCGGAAATTCCTAGTCTGAGATTGAGATTCAGAGATGGGCATACAATAAACTTTAAACATGGCGGTGGGGAGAATGATTGCTGCTGTGACTGGAATTCTTTGTTTGATTTACAACAACAGACACATCGCCTTGTCTTGTCATTAAAGTATTGCATATTTACATATATGAATTTGAAGCATATTGTATGTTTTATACGCAGTGATGCTTCCTTCACGTACTATCGGAATTATTGTAAATAGCTTCCTAGACTGAGTTTCCAAATTGGAGTGTCCTAGTTGGAGTTTCCAAGTCGGAACAAAACAAACATTTAATTTTGAAAAACATGTAACATCTTTAATACATTTTAGCTCAAGAAATAGGCAAGAATAAACCAGCTGTCCTCCATGATTCCTATTCTTTCCGACATAGCATTCGAACGCTACAAGCTTGTAAGCACGACTTCAGACGTCGGAAGTAGGACATTTCCGATAGCACGTGACGGCAGCATAAATCCACATTTCATATAAGACTTTCATTTGAACTACATGATGTTCACACTCATCTGAAGTCATTCATTTACTATGAGATGGACATGAGAGTCACAAAGCCTGAGACATTTAAAGGTGACCAAGCAGTGAAAGATGTTGAGCGTCACTGCGTTCTAAGAGGTTTTCAAACAGGTCTGGGGAAAAGCTTAGAGAAAAACTGTGTAAAAAAATAGAATAAATAAAAAAAATATGTGCCCTGTCCCACAGAGAGTCTCAGAGCTGCTGTTACTGTAGACATACGAGAAGAAACAGATCAACTACCATCACTGAGAAGAAGCTCATGCGAGTTCAAGTTAACATGTTTGCAGCTGTAATCCGAATGAGAACACGGCTGGTTTAATGCATGTTTAGCACCAAAAACATGACACGGATTCCAAACTTCTATCATGAAAAATGACACTGACACAGAGTGAATAAAAGGAAGTTTTACTGTTTCTTCAAACATAAAAATACAGACACTGAAGGGCAGAACACATACAATTAGAAATATAAACATTTATTTAATTCGACACAAAGATAGAATAAAGAGACAGACAGACATGATGGAAGGTGTTGTGTTCAAACGGGTGGCAGCGGTAAGAGTAACGAGGTTGAGTCTCTGCAGGACTCACGTGGATCTGTGAACACAAGAGCACAAACATCACATCAGTCTCTCGTCCCATCACAAGCGTACCGAAACATTCAGTGTTGGATAGAAATACCAGCTCACCTGTCAATCAAACACTGATGAACAAAGAGTTTTTAAAAGAAATAACCACTTGATCTACAATCTGAAAGAGCCGCACATGTACAGCGTATCTGTCACACACACAGCTGGAGTCAGACGCTCGTATCGATCACGGCAGGAAATTCAATCGGAGCTTCTGCTAAACCTCTTTCTGATGACATTACTGGAGAAACAGGCACTGCTGAATGTTTGCCGTTTGATGTCAAACCTCATCGACTTTGTAGTTTCCAAACAATATTCACAGGTGGAAAGAGCGCCCCAGACTTCAACTGGTTTATAAGATATATTTGAAAGGATCAAAGGTTAGACTCACTTGGGTTTGGTCTCTGCGTCTGTGACCTGGCGGATGTAGACGGCGTCGGCGGGGTGAGAGATGTCTCCCTGCTCCTGCATGTACGAGGAGGCGATGGCCAGCAGAGATCCGTCGATACTGAACGCCAGAGACGCGATGCTGGTCGGGTAACGGTGGAACTGACACAAGCGCTTCTTGTTGAACGGATCCCAAATGTTCACGAAGCCGTCGGAACCGCCTGTGCACAAACACACGCAGAGTCTCACAATTCGTCTTTGTTTGACCTTTTTTCCCCCATTGAAAATTGTGAAAGTGTTTATTTACATTCTGTTCACTTGTCAACGTAACGTCCATACACAGATATAACGTCATGTGGTCATGTATTCAGTTACGCAGACACAATAAATGTGTTTTGCAATTGCAACTCTTGCTCATAATGATTACAATATAAGAATAATATTACAATATTGTGACTTCTAGAATTATCTGTAACTCATTTCTCTTTTTGTGTTCGCCAATGCATTTTGAATGCTCCAGTGATGAAATGAATAAACTGATCAAAGTATTAAAGGGTTAGTTCACCCAAAAATGAAAATTCTGTCATTTATTACTCATGTCGTTCCACACCCGTAAGACCTTCATTCATCTTCAGAACACAAATTAAGATATTTTTGATGAAATCCGATGGCTCAGTGAGGCCTGAGCAATGACATTTCCTCTCTCAAGATCCATTAATGTACTAAAAACATATTTAAATCAGTTCATGTGAGTACAATGGTTCAATATTAATATTATAAAGCCATGAGAATATTTTTGGTGCGCCAAAAAAACAAAATAACGACTTATATAGTGATGGCCGATTTCAAAACACTGCTTCATGAAGCTTCGGAGCATTATGAATCAGCGTATCGAATCAGCGGTTCGGAGCGCCAAAGTCACGTGATTTCAGCAGTTTGGCGGTTTGACACGTGATGATTCGTCACAAAAGATTCATAACGCTCCGAAGCTTCATGAAGCAGTGTTTTGAAATCGGCCATCACTATATAAGTCGTTATTTTGTTTTTTTGGCGCACCAAAAATATTCTCATGGCTTTATAATATTAATTTTGAACCACTGTACTCACATGAACTGATTTAAATATGTTTTTAGTACATTAATGGATCTTGAGAGAGGAAATGTCATTGCTCAGGCCTCACTGAGCCATCGGATTTCATCAAAAATATCTTAATTTGTGTTCTGAAGATGAATGAAGGTCTTACGGGTGTGGAACGACATGAGGGTGAGTCATTAATGACAATTTTTATCTTTGGGTGAACTAACCCTTTAAATTCCATGTGGTCTATGTGTGAATATGGTTTTGCCATAATGATTGTTTTCAAAGAGGTTTCCCATCATCCATAGGTCAGATGAACCTCCGGAACTGAATACAAATATGATCTAATTTGATAAAAGCGTCAAATTAAGTGTTTCTCAATAAGAAAGCCATTCTTCATGTAATGATAAAGCGCAGGAGTGTGAGTGTGCGGTCGGTACCGGTGGCAAACGTGTTGTGGACGCTGTGGAAGGAGATGGCGTTGACCGGATACACCTGCTCGATGCCGTTCTCCTTCAGTCTGTGGCACTTGAAGGCGTATTTCTTCTTCTGCACCTCCAGACTGGGGTCCAGATACTCCACCGCGACTCGGCCCTCAATGGAGCTCAACACGTAACCCTGAAACACAAACAGACGCCAGTTTAACAGAGCGCTCACGTTAACCCTCTGGAGTCTGAGGCTGATTTGGGGCCTGGAGAAGTTTTGACATGCCCTGACATTTGTGCTTTTTTCAGTTGTTCATAAACATATTAATGACACAAGTGTCATTACACTGTATTCAGCACAAACTAGGCTACACTAATATGTGAGGAACATGTATGTACATGTTTGTGTTTTGAAGGAATAACGTTTATGCGTGGTTACTGAAAAAACAAAAAACTTAAGTCACTGATATAAGGCCAATAAAAGTATATTAAATCTGTGTTCACAAGACTTTTGGGTATTGAAGGTTGTAGACTAGAGTTTTTGCTTCAAAATTATGTAAAAATTATGCTGACTACTCTTTCATTTATAACAATATACTGATTTAGTTTTTGTAAGACACTTTTTGCCAAGAAACACGGTATGCGAGGAGGCGTGAATCTCCATGAATAATGGCTCATTCTCACCTGAGAAGACAAAAGAATTGAATAGTAATGACCTGAAAAGACTTGCATATTAATGAGGCATTTCAGTCAGGTAGGCTGTGAAAAAAACCTTCTGTGATGTCTCAAGCTCATCATGATATATGAAACATACAGAAAAATATTATTACAATATAAAGTAATGGTTTTATATTATACTTTAAAATATAATGTATTTCTGTGATGCAAAGAGTCTGAATATAGGCTTTTAGTTTAAAAGCATGCACATTTGGAGAAATATAGGATTCTCATATGTTTATGTCAATTTTCTATACAGGAGTTATTTTTTATTTAATATTCATTGTTATCTCTATGAGCGCTGGTGTTTGCAATTCATACTGCAGCCGGAGGGCGCTCTGTGCATTTTAGTCCACAAATTCACCTAAGAAGAAGACGATATTCCATGAATGGTGTTTACCAATTCATACTACAGCCGGAGGGCGCTAAAGAAACAAAAACTCACTTAAAACTTATCAATAGAAGAAAACAAACAGGAATTTACTGAATGTCTTCCAGAGATCGCTAACCATGGCTTTTTCATCCAGATAAACAATTTTCAAGGCAATAAATACACGATTGAGATGATGAATGCATGTGTTGTCTCTGAATTTGCCTGTGAATAGCGCTGGCTCCGTGGGCGTGGCCGCATTAGTGGGTAATGAGCTGAATCACGGACTTCTGACATGGCTCTCTTTTCATACAGATTACATAAACACAGAATGTTTGTTTTTGATTTGACTTGCACGATTTAAAACCTGACATTTCAACGTTTTGTTAGACATAAGTATGAATTTTTCTGTGATTAGTATTCACTAAGTTACATTTCATTTTCTGAGATCTATCAGATTGGACTTCGTTCAGAGGGAGATGAGAGATCACGCATCATGTTAGTTTTCTTTATTTTACAAAAAGCACAACATTTTGTTTTTACTCTGAGTGTACACAAATAAAAGGAGATATTCTATAGTTTCAATTGATGTATTACTTATGTCTCTATGACAAAAAATGACAGAGTATTTTAAGTCTGTTTTGCTGCAATGTGAAAAAAAACCTGCAAAACGCGCCGGCGCGTTTTTAGACCTCAGAGTGTTAAACCGATTTAGATTTTCACTCATTAATTGATAGTAAATTTGAAAATGTGAAATTTCAAAAACTGAAATAGTATTTTCTTGTAAAACGTATTCCGTAAAATGTAAAATTGATTTTTTGAAGTTGTAAATTTAACAAAGATTATTATTCTTTGTTAAAGTTTTTACAGTGCATTTCCTTGGAATAACAGCCATGAAGTATAAAATCTGATGAGAATTGACCGTCATGAATCAAACAGTCACATTTAGACTCAATTATATAAAACAGATAGTTAGAGACTTATTGGTGAAATAAACATGAAGATCATGAGCGACACACACATTATTTCACAGCCGCCGGTCTTTGTTTCACCTGTTTGTTGGGGAACGCTCGTATGCAGCGCGTCTGGTATTTCAGGCTGGATTCTCGTCTCTGCTGCACGTATCCCATGTTCCTCAAATCCCACACGAGCACGCGCCGCCCCGCCGTCCCCACGATCAGCCGGTCTCCGGCCACCGACAGCGTGTAGACCTGAAACACAGACGGTCACCGCATCAGACGCCGCTCACCCGACAGAACCACATGACTCCCTCACGACTCCTCACTACCTTCTCCGGCTGCGTGAAGGTCCCGGCGTTGCAGGGCGTTCTGGGATCCCACAGCCGCACGGACATATCCCAGCTGCCCGTGACCATGACGTTCACCTCCGGACAGTATTCCACACAGCGAATAGGAGCGTCGTGAGTCCCGACGATTGTGTCTGAGGAAGAGCCGTTACACACAACAACCATGATGCTTTGATTAGTTCACTCAAAAATGAAAAGACTCACTCTCAAGCCATCCTAAGTGCATATGACTATCTTCTTTTAGACAAACACAATCGGAGTTATATATTAAAAAATATCCTGGCTCTTCCAAGCTTTATAATGGGGGGGTCAAGATTTTGAAGCCCAAAAGTGCATCAATCCATCAAAAGTAATTCATACGACTCTAGAGGATTAATAAAAAGGCCTTCTGAAGCAAATCGATGGGTTTTTGTAAGAAAAATATCTCTATTTATAACTTTATGGTACTTAAGATGACGTTTAAACAGTCATGTGACTGCAGTGGTTCAACCTTTATTTTAAGAATCAACGAGAATACTTTTGTGTGCAAAAACAAAACAAAAATAATTACTTTATTCAACAATCTCTTCTCTTCCCTGTCATTATCCTCACACTGTGTTCCTATATAGACGCGATGCGATAAGATTCCAATGACAAACAATATGAAGAGTTTGGTTCCAAAACACAATAAACGCCATTTTTAAAAAAAGGTTTCTGCCAAAATCAGTATTGTATCTGGTCGGTATTGAAAAGTCATTTATTAATTTTGCGCAAAATGCGATATCCGTCATGTTATTCTGTCATGTTTTCTCCCTTTCTTTCCAAAACGCGACAAACGCCAGTCTCCTTTCTCTGCAGAACGTGATATATCCGCTCAACCAATCACAGCGCACCATTCCACGCTCTGTAAACAGTAATGGCAGCATCCTAGTTTTCCTTATCTGCTTTGTACATTGTGATCAACAAAAACAGAAAAATGAATAATTTTGACGGCGCTGATGAACCTGTGGTTGTTTCTGCGGTGGGGAAAAAACGCAAGTCATGGAAATGTAATCATTAACGTGAGGAGATTGAGAAAATGAGGCACTCGAGTCGGAGGAGGAAAAATGCAGCTGTTGCTTGTTCCGCGACAGCATAAAACTTCTGTCACGCTCCACAAAACTGAATCATGGACAGTTTTTAAAAGCCGTTTTTATTACCAATGTACTCGGTAAATGTGTTTATTTTAGCCAGACACTCTTTAATCGCCAATGACAAACAGAGACATAATTCATTCATAACATTAACAAGATGACTCGTTGAATTCATTTTGGGAGCAACGATTGAATATATTTTTAGTAAAATGCCTGAATATAAGATTAGCATTGACAAAGTTCAGAGGCTGTCAGGGTTCCTACACATTTTCCATTTCAAAATTCCATACTTTTCCAGACTCAAATTTCCAGACCTCCTTCCAAACGTTTTTCTCCCATTGGTTTTCTCTGCTTCATGTTTTTAGTAGGGGTCCTACAGTCTTTTAGTGATTTTTAAATTAGTGTTTGATTGTTGAAATAAAGTTTGGTATTTAGTATTCAGGTCTCGGCCCTTCTCTTCTTAAAACCACATACCTGTGAGACTTTTGTTGGGGATTAATCTACAAGTACTAATATACTCCCTGTATAACAGGGTGGCATAGTGACTTAGTTTCATGAGTTTCAAAATTCATGAGTTTATAAGCATCTGCAAAGTCAAAAGAGGTGTAAAAGGTGATGTGTAGGAACTAAGTTATCGTAGGGGGGTCTGGGGGCATCGTCCCCCAGGAGAAGATTTTTGTGATTTTAACATGTAAACGAAGCCTTCTGGTGCTCTTTGACAAGAACATAAATGAAAAAAAAACAACATTTGTAATAAATATTCATAATAAATTACTGGCAGTACAGCTGAGCACTGACACAAAGTTCACAATTGAATGTGATTTTGATTCAGAAGCTTGCGATTTGATTTGATTTGATTACCTTTCAAGAAAAAAAAATCTCTCTCAACTAATGCTGTAAACTACACAGAGAACCACAGCTGGTACATTATAATATTAGGTTAAAATTGATTTGTAAGCTACTTACATATAGGCTAAATTACACAAGGAAATTTATATACAATTTTTAATGACAATTATTTTTCTATTCTTTTTTTATTTAGGCCTAAACATTTAAATGGTGGCTGTCATGAAACAGATTTATACATTCAACATTAAAGCATGTGTTAAGTACAAGTACAATGAACATGCAATAGCCTATAGTGCATATATTTAGCAAAATGCTCGAAGTTCATTTTTGTAGCTGAATAATGAGTTTTTGGACATTGAACGGCTTTTCTGAGGTAGGCTAAATGTGACATTTTTACAAGCTGTTTTATTGATGCCTTTCTGTTGAAACACTGATTGATCGATTGCATGTGACATGATACGGATTTCGACAAGTTGTACTGTATCTTTCAACATACCTTTGGATGTTCAATCATGTTTATTTTGCGTTATAACTAGTAAAGCAGAAGAGATGGTTGGTTCACGAGCGCTACAGCGATCTGTCACGCCACAGAGCAGCAAGAAAGATCGCCACTCACTCCAGTCTATGGGAAAGTAGCCCATTTTCGATTCTTGTGAGAATGCTGAGACACACACACTCGCCCCGAAAAAAACCTCTTCGGATCTACACGATTCACATAAATTATGTATTTTGATTCAAAAGGGCTAATTTTGCTGTAAAGTGACTAGTTTGTAGGTATGATAAATTAGAAAACTGAATAGAGACAATAGTCTGGAAACACAAATATTTTTCCATACTCTGATTTCTTTTTTCCATACTTTTCCAGACCTGGAAATTACTCAAATCAAATTCCATACTTTTCCAAATCGCGTAGGAACCCTGTGTCATATATGTGAATCAACTTACTTTGTTGTGTATTTTCAATATGAAAAATAATTTTTATATTGATGGATTAATTGCATTTTGAAAAAAAACGTGTGATGGATTTATTGCATTTTGGGGGAAAAATAATCAGTTTTTATAATAAAACTTTGAAAAATCAAAATCTAGATGTTTTTATAACCAAAAGATGCTATGTGAAAGTTTGAAACAGAAAATAGTGTTTTTTCTTGGTAAAGAAAACACATTTGGATTTAAAATGGATTTATAGCGTTTTGGAACCAAACTCTTTATTTGTCTGTCCACACCAGACACGACACGACTATGAGAAGCGATAAAGTTAATCAAAAATCACAGCCAATCAGACGAGTGCATGGGCGGGCGCTCTCTGAAAGCTCCCGGCACTCGCAACGAAATTGATAAGTACATAATCAAATTCATGAATATTATACCACTTTAACATTTATCTTTGTCATAGAATACACTAGTCTGTTCACAATGAGACAGTTTGAACGTTCTTGTTTCCTTTTATTTATTTTTGAAGACCTGAGGTGAATCGTTCATTGTTGCTTTCAGTTCGGCTATAAAAGACACAAAATGATATTCAAACTCACATTAGATGCTTTTAACATTAAATAAAGCACATAAACAGTACCTGAGATTATCATTGCCATTCTTTGTGTTGCATTCGTCACAGAGAAATAGAAACCGTTTCTAAAATAGAATCGTCGCATGTCGCGGACTCGCGGCTAGTTAGAACAAAAACTCAGATTAACATGGAAAAGATACCTTTTATCATGGTCACGATGTTACGCAGGTGACGCAGTAAAGGCTTCTGTGTTTACGTACAAATGCCGGCTTGGTATTGGTCAGAGCTGATCACGTGATCAGCATGACGCATGCGTGTGATCCTGACGCAGGAGCCGGCCAATAATGAGTCAGCGTTCTGACGATGAACCTGGAAGCGCTGGACGTAAACAACGTATGAGAATGACACAGAAGTTGAATAAAGTGGTTATTTTTGTTTTGTTTTTGCACACAAAAAGTATTCTCGTCTCTTCATAACATTAAGATTGAACCACTGCAGTCACATGACGATGTCTTTAGTACCTTTCTGGACTTGAAAGTGTCAAATGGACGAGTCATAAACCTCTCGGATTTCATCAAAAATATCTTAATTTGTGTTCTGAAACTGAACGAAGGTCTTACGGGTGTGGAACGACATGAGGGTGAGTAATTAATGACAGAAATTAAACTTTAGGCTGAATTAACCCTTTAAACTCACCCTGATCCGTGTTGAGATCATGAGTCTTCAGCTGGTTGTCCAGACCGCCGCTCCACGCGTGAGTCGGATCCTGTGGAACAGCAGCAAACAAAGAGTTAAAGCGCAAAGACAAACGCAGACGTGATTCTCCAGCGTTTCCGTCGCACTCACATAGAAAGCGCAGTCCAGCACCGGCGCCAGATGCTGATACTTCATCCTCATGCTGTTTGCGCTGACATCGTACAGACGGACCGTACAGTCCCACGACGACACCAGCAGGAACTGAGCCGAGGCCGGGCTGAACTTGACGGCGGAGACGCTGTCGTCCGGCCCTTGGGTCAGCTTGAACTCGTTGGCTCCGGTCATCTGAACACATTACTGACTGTTTTAAGACGCTTATCATCGCTAGTACAATTGTTTTGTTCTGCTGAAGATATTTGGAAGCATGTTTGTAACCAAGCAGATCTCGGCCCCCATTGACTGACACAGTACTGTGTTGGTCAATGGGGGCCGAGATCTGCTTGGTTACAAACATTCTTACAAATGTATTCAGCGGAACAAAGGAATTTAAACAGGTTTAGAATAACGTGAGGGGGAGTAACTTAAATGATGACAGAATTTTAATTTTTTTGGGTGAACTGTCCCTTTAAGACTAAATCGCGTGTTTGTAAATGAAAGCGACTCGCATTGAAATGTCTTAAAATGTCAGTGTCTTTGTTTTAAAAACTCAAACTAAGACTGAAAGTAGTACTAACGAAACTCAAGTAAGTTTACATTACAATCTAAAGACTATATATTTAAACTCCGTCAGATTTCGCGTGAATGAAGCACTGCGCAGTCGATAGACTGACTGTAACCGTCAATGTTTATTCAGAACTTAAACTCCCGCAGTGAAATGCGAGTAAATCTATCTGAAATACAGTTAGTTGTTTATATTATCGGATATGTGTGTTAAAATAAGCAGAATGTCCGTTAATTCTCACCGCGCTGCTCTGATCTGCTCCTGTTCTGCCGCTCATCGGCGCTCTGCTCTGATTGGATGCGTTCACAACAGAGCTCTGCACTCATTGGTTCGTTTCAAAACTCCCTCTAATGTTCTCTAGTAATGATTGGTTGCGAGGATGAACTTCCGGAAACACGAAAGAGCAAAATACCGCGAGATGTTGCGTATTTCCGCTTGTTGAATCGAGGCTTGTATGTTATTTCACACTTTTTCTTTTCTTTTAATTTCTTTCGAAATATGATCAAGGCCAGTATCACCGACTAAACCATGTTAATTAAAAAAATGTGTTCAATTTAAAGTACAAAATGAGGATTCTTAGCATTTTAACGTAATATATATCATGTATTAAAATAATGATATAATTTCCAGCTTCAACATTACTGAGAATTAATAGGCCTATTCAAATAATTCAAATGAAGGCGTATGCTCTATTCTATTTATTAAGAAATATTTAATTTTTCATGTGCTTCATGTACCTGATTATAGTATTATCAACCGCTGTGGTTTCTTGATGATTGACTTTATTTAACAATAATAAGATCCAGATTTTGTTGTTCGGGTGAATGGAAATCTGATGTCATCATAACAGAGAAACATTTATTTTCTTAAAGATTAAATGTTTAAATTGTGTCTGCAGTCACAAATATCTGCTTTGAGAAAAATTTAAACAAACATTAAAATATATTAGACTATCATAACACAGAAATTTACCTCAAACATCGAAATTTAGAGCGAAGTTCAGGAAGCGCGGGAAAATTCTCTTCCTCATCCGCGTTTTTCAGTGGATCTTTCCCCCTCTTCATCTTCATCTTCATCTCCTCTGCGCTCGCTTTTGTCCAAACAGTTTTCATTAATATAGGCCTATCTTTTAAATATGTAAAACACACGTTTTTGCAGATGCTTCGTGATATTATTGCATATTAGGCTATCAAGGGAATAATTAGACTCTTATTGTGTGCTTAATTGTATATTTTAATATATTTTAGCTTGAGAATATAAACAAATTTAACATTGTGCGCTGAAGAAATATTAGCCAATTTTACGCGCCATGTTGGAAAACGTTGATCATATAATTTGCGAGACACAAAAATAAAGGTTATTTATTGGCATCAATGGTTCAATGAAGAACCTTTAATATCAACTGAATCTTTCAATTACACAAAAGATTCTGAGAAGAAAAAATGGTTCTTTTAATAACTACTGAACGGTTATTTAAAGGAACCAGAAATGGCGCATCGCTATACGAAAAACCAAGTGTTGAAATCTTTATTTTTAAGAGTGAATAATTTGTGGTTGTTTTTATAATGCATTAAATTCTGTTTAAAACATTGTTTTGGCGCCAGCAACATATAGGCCTATTTTAATAAACGCGATTTGAGCTAATGACTAAATGTTTTGCATTTTTAAAGGTTAATTTCAGTGTAAAATCTAGTCTAGGTTAGGCTATTGTCATAAAAACACAGACTGATGATTGTTGTTGTTTTCATCTAAAGGTAGGCTAAATAAAGAACAATAATGATGCTGCTTCACGACAAAAATAACAGAGTTTATAATGACAACAGAAGCGCTTTATTAAGCCTGACTTCATCTAAACACATTCATTGATGAACATTTATTTATGATCATATAAAAACTGTCGGAAATCCTCTAAAATCCCCAGACAAGCTCATTGAGCAATTAAACACAACGATTCATAATTAATTTCTGACGTTTTCAGACAATAAAATATTTACTAGTGCATGACAAATACAGTCAATAACAATTGATTTCAGTCTGGAAATCCTGAAATTAAATCTGCAAGTCCTCTTTTAAATGTTACAACCTGATTAAAAATACACTGGAAAACAAAAACAAAAACGTTGTTTTCCCCTTGAAATGATGAAACAATTTTTTTCCTCTGCGGCTGACAACACACTGTTTATGGAAAAATAATAACAGCCTTATATACAAAAAATACGTATTAACTTCATCTTTCCAGTCCTGCGCGAGAACTCCCGTCCAGGTGTTTGCGCAGGTGTGTCACTCTTCCGACAGGTGAGTTAGTTTGAGGTTGAGTCTCTCTGGTCCTCACACGGGTCTGATCAGGGAATGCGGGTAGTAAAGTGCGTGCGTGAAGGTCAGCCCCGCGGCGCGCGCGCTCTCCGCGTGCTCGTGGTACAGGATAGGCACGCGCACGATCCTCTGCGCGTGACTGAGGTTCGCGGCCTCCAGTTCGGCGGCGATCTGCCGCTTCCACTTATTCCGCCGGTTCTGGAACCAGATCTTCACCTGCGTCTCGGTCAGGCGGAGCGACGCGGCGAGTCCCGCGCGTTCCGAGCTGCTCAGGTAGCGCTTCATGTCGAAGGTGGACTCGAGCTGGAACACCTGTGCGCGGGAAAACACGGTGCGGGTCTTTTTCTTGCGGCAAAGTTTCTTCTGAGAGCTTTCCTCCGTCTTCTGCTCGTCCGAGTCACTTTCCTCCAGAAGAACATCATCATCCTCGTCTTTGGGATCCGGATCCTCCGCTTCTGATTTCAGCGCTTCTGTCGAGCCTCGGATTCGATCTGAGACAAACATACAAATATTAAACATTAAAATACAGTTTAACGTGAATCTACACTCTAAAAATGCTGGGTTGAAAAACCCAACCTGCTTGGTAGTTTTATTTAACTCAACTAGTGTTTAAAAATTACTGTAGGCTATTGCTTGTTTGAAATAAACCCAAATGTTGGGAGTTAACATTTAGCCTATTAATATGTTTAATAAACGAACATTTAGGCTATTAATAAGTTTAATTAATAATTAAACAATAAACATTTATTAAAATGTTTTGATTATTATTATTGCCTCTAGTAATTATGAGTCTGATTTTTAATTTCCAACATATTTTGGGTTCATTTTAAACAAGCAATACTGTAATTTTTAAACAATATTTGAGTTAAATAAAACTACCCAGCAGGTTGGGTCAAACATTTAACCCAACCACTGGATTAAAACAACCCAATCGCTGGGTTTGTACATTTTCAACCCAACTTGGGTTGTTTTTAACCCAGCATTTTTTTTTAATAACCAATAATACACTCTTAAAAATAAAGGCGTTTTTCGCATTTTTGGTTCACAAAAAAAAAAAAAAAAAACACACATTTTGTCTTTATCTTACAGGTTTTGAAGAAGATTTTATTATCTAAAGAACATTTTTCCACTATAAAGAACCTTGGAAAGTTTCTATGAAAAATAAAAATAAATAAATAATTAAATTAGTTTGAGCAGTAAAACTCCTTTTAATCACAACTAATCTCACTCTCACCCGCGGGTGTGTTCGGGTGTCCGGTGACTCCGGTCGGGCAGCACCAGGATCCGAACCGCAGGAAACTGAGATCCGGAACTCTGGAGAGGGAGAGACTCGTGTGGGCTCTGGGTTTGTCGGGTTTGTTCAGCAGGTTCTTGATAGAAAACGGAGAATCTTTGACGACTTGTGTTTTTTCCTCCATCGGTGAAACTGAATGTCACTGATGATGATGATGATGATGATGAAGATGAAGAAAGTTACTCCAGTCCGAACGGAGAATCACCGCAGCTCTGATCCACATGCGGAGAAATGACGCCGAATCAAGCGCTGACTGGAAGTAAATGATGGAAATCAAAAGGTAAAGACAGAGAGAGAGAGAGAGAGAGAGAGAGAGAGGTGCGCGCGCGCGTCTTCCATAACAACTCATCTACATTTCCTGCTAACAACATTTTATAAGGCTGTTTTATTGGGGAGGGATGAAAAGTCAATTCCTCACAAAAATATGACTTAATAATAATCAAATCAAATCAAATGTAAAATTAAAAAAGCGCAGAATGTAAAGTGTATAAAACCTTTATTTTGATTAACGTATATTGTATAAATAATAAAAACACGACACTTGCACTAGCTGACTTGCATTAAAATATCGATGAAATATATTGATTAAATATAATAGTTTAACAGTTATCTCAGTGTTTTTGTGAGAGCAAAACTCATCAAATTTATTCTAATTTAAAGGGTTAGTTCACCCAAAAATGAAATTTCTGTCATTAATTACTCACCTGTAAGACCTTGTGAGAACACAAATTAAGATATTTTTGATTAAATCAGAGAGTTTTATTACTTTAAAGGTCCAGAAAGGTACTAAAGACATGGTTAAAACGAGAATACTTTTTGTGCGCAAAAACAAAACAAAAATAACGACTTTATTCAACAATCTCTTCTCTTCTGTGTCATTATCTTACGCAGGTGATGCAGTAACACAGTGAAGCTTTATGTCCGAATGCCAGCTCAGTATTGGCCAAAGCTGATCACGTGATCAGCACGACGCATGAGTGTGAAGCTGACGCAGGAGCCGGCCAATAATGAGTCGGCGTTCTGAGGAGAACCTGGAAGCGCTGGACATAAACAACATATGAGAATGTCACAGAAGTAAAGTGGTTATTTTTGTTTTGTTTTTGCACAAAAAAGTATTCTCGTCTCTTCATAACATTAAGGTTGAACCACTGGAGTCACATGACTGTTTTAACCATGTCTTTAGTACCTTTCTGGACCTTGAAACTGGTAATTTCGTTGCTTTCATTGGACGAGTCATATAGCCTATCTCTCGGATTTCGTCAAAAAGATCTTAATTTGTGTTCAGAAGATGAATGAAGGTCTTACGGGTGTGGAACGACATAAGGGTGAGTAATAAATGACATTATTTTTATTTTGGGGTGAACTAACCTTTTAAAAGGTTTTTACGCAGATGTTTGAAAAAAAACAAAAAAAAAACAAGCTTTCTTGACTGATACTGAGGCAACTATATCCCTATTTTATAAATATAAGACTCATTTATGTTATTTGTAATATTTATATTATATATATATATATATATATATATATATATATATATATATATATATTATCTGCACAAAATAAATGGACCATATTCCTTCTTTTATGTGCAGTGCGGATGTGTAAACGAGCAGCGCCATCTAGCGGCCAGACGCCGCATGCGCAGAAACAGACTGAGGGATCGAGGAATGAGACCACGTGAGACCACCGGTCCTGCGCTACCACACACACACACACACACACCTGGATAATCTAATAACCATTTAGAGAATTAGCTAGAAAATTATTCATGCAATTTAATTATTTATTATTTATTTATTTTTACACCTGAAGGCAGTTATTTATCACAGATAACTCAATTGAATTAGAAACTTATTATTGTGAATGACCTTTGAAATATGACTTTGGCGACACCAAGTGGTGAAAGCAAGCGCTGCACATCCAAAAGTATATTAAATTAATAACATTTTTTAAATTATTTATTTTCCATTCAAATGTATAGGACGTGTGTAAGGGATGGAATTAGATTTAAAAAGGATTTTACAGCCAAAGATAAAGATAATCTTGTCTTCAGTTCTTCAGAAAATCATGTCCTTCTGCTTTTAAGTCTTAGAAATCAATGTGTTGATCTGAAGAACTTCATGAACATTTTTTTTTTAATCTCCAAAGATCAATATAGATGTTAAAATAATCTGCTTTTTATTTTTTTCATTTTTTTTCCTTAAAAGTTTCTATTTGTTACTTGAATTTTGCTTCAGTATGCCAGTATTCTTTGCATAGAATAGTCTGTCACATGATGATTCGAATGAAACACAATCAAACAGAATTTATAAAACATTCTTTTATAACAAAACACATCCGTGAGGAACAGATTTACACAACCGGTCTTTTATAAAGCATCTCACATAGTCAAAACACAGGAAAAGACCTGAGGACATTTGACACAAAATTGTGCAAAGTGTTTCGATTTCAGCAAAACAGATGCAATACAAAATAGTGTTTCATCATTTCATAATAAAATCTGTTTTTGATATAAACACAGGCAGGGACACATCATCACAAACAGGCATAAATGCATATTCTCTTAAATATGTAGAACTTTGTTATGTATTAATAATATCAAGTCAATGCAAACAAAAATTCTGCTTAATTCAATCATTGTACAGCAAAGCAGGATAAATGCATATTTTCTCTCATATATGCTCAGAGATTGGCAATATTAATTTGTGCATAATATTCTCAGTTTAGATCCTGATATTCAAATGCAGCATAAGAAAATCCAGGAAGGTGTTAAAGAAGAAACAAACACCTGCTGTTCTTCAGCATCATGTAAACAGGCACAGAGAAACGCTCACTGACGATATATGGATATTAAACACTAGATTGATCTATTCCTCATTTAAATAATTCATATGCAGAATAAAGGTTGAGTTAGTTAGTAGTGTGTTGAAACTGGCGGTTATGGTAAGGGGCGGGACATTTCCCAAACACCAATCACAACACACTGCTCCAGCCGACCAATCAGAGCACATTGTGCTTTTCAGAAGGAGGGGCTTCATAGAGACAGGAAGTAAACAGAGCGTTACTGACAGACTGGGAAGAGAGGAGCTGCAACAATGAGGAAAATAATCAACATTCAAGCAGGAAAACCTGTTCTAGTACTTTGAAAAAGAGCATAATATGACAAACTACTTTCGGACACTGACTGTGTCTTTAATGGGTCTTTGTACAACATCATGGATATATGAAAAAATAAATCAAGCTCCAGAACAGTTCTTCTTCATTGTGATTGTGATGTTTTTCAGACACAATCTTTGAAGGTTCACCGTGCTCTTCAGCACCATCTGGTGGTCTTTCTGCCCACTTCAGTACGGTGAAGATCTTGGATCTGTTTTCTCCGTGTTCTAGTTGAACCCGCAGCAGCCTGTCGTCTCTCTCTCCGGCTCCATCACGTCATGGAGGTGAAATCTGGGCTCGACGGGCAGCTGGACAGAGTGTCTCACCAGCTCCCTGTAGAGGACGGATGAAGAATTACACACATCCTGCAGCATTTCACATTTGTTCTACTTTAATGAATGTAATACATTTTCTTTCAGTATTCAGATTCTGCAAGAATGCCGGAATAAACTCACTTTGCCACAGTCATAAAGGCCTCGTCGACGTTGAGTCCGGTCTTGGCGCTGGTCTCCAGGAAAATGACTCCATACTCCTGCCAAAACCATGTTTAAAGGGTTTAAATGTGAATGAAGTGCTAAAATTTGTATATATATAATGAATATTTACCAGTAGAGCATAATTAAGAAAGAAAAAACATTTTTTTCTCCATGTTTTCCATGACTGTGTGAGCATGATCAGAGATGAAACACTGGAACAGATGGAGCAGGATGAATGATTCGACTCACTCTGGCGAGCTTCTCTCCGTCCTCACGTCGGATCACTCTGGAGCTGGACATGTCCGACTGAGGAGACACACGTACAGTTACAGTTATGATTTATACAATGTGTGCTCCAATCTCAAAGTCCTCTTACCTTGTTTCCAAGCAACATGATGACCACATCATCCTGAGCATATTCATGGATCTCAGTAAGCCACGCCTACAACAAAATTTCCAACCAATCAGAATATTCTAATCAGATTGGCGAAGTGTTTCTCTCTGTTAGATTTTTATTTCAACAAATATGTGCTTAACATTCAGCTGACTGTAAACCTCAATATTATTATAATTTATTTGTGCATAGAATGTGTACAAATCATGCTTGAAATGAAGTGTGTTGCCTGTTGAAGAGTTCGTACCCTTGTGTTGTCAAAGGATGATTTGCTGGTGATGTCATAGAGCAGGAGAAGCGCTGAGAGATCAACAATACAATGATCATTGAATACAATATGAATGCAGTATCCTACAATACATGAGAGAGTCATGGTTTCTCACCCTGAGCGTCCCTGTAATATGCATGTGTGACGCTGCGAAATCTCTCCTGTCCTGCCGTGTCCCAGATCTGAGACAGAAACACCAACTGTTATAATGATCGGTTTGCTTTATGATTCTCATGAACGTGTGTCAGCGTCACTCACCTGTAATTTCACCTTCAGCTCGTCCACTGTAAGAACTTTATTCTGACCAGAGAAAAGCAGTGATTGTGGATCATAACATCTACAATCCTGTTTAAAGTTCATTATTGATATGATATGATTGATTAATGTGGTCAATTACCGTAAATCCGATTCCCACTGTGGCAGAAAAAGATCCAGGGATGAATTTCCCTTGATCAAACTGAACCAGTAGAGAAGTCTTTCCCACTCCGCTGTCTCCCACCAGGATGGTCTACGAGAGGAGAAGAGAGTGCGATTTTACATGCATGTTGTTTTTCAAAATCATTAAAGTTTATTTCTATATTTAAATGGAAAAAATAAACTTTTAGACCCACAGAAGGTGAAAAGAAATATTATATAGAAATCATACACAAAACCTAACCCACCTACCATAAAACACTGAAATCATCATATATCATAACACTATAATCACCATAATCATGACATAAAACACCGAAATCATCATATATCATAACACTATAATCACCATAATCATGACATAAAACACTGAAATCATCATATATCATAACACTATAATCACCATAATCATGACATAAAACACTGAAATCATCATATATCATAACATTATAATCACCATAATCATGACATAAAACACCGAAATCATCATATATCATAACACTATAATCACCATAATCATGACATAAAACACTGAAATCATCATATATCATAACATTATAATCACCATAATCATGACATAAAACACCGAAATCATCATATATCATAACACTATAATCACCATAATCATGACATAAAACACTGAAATCATCATATATCATAACACTATAATCACCATAATCATGACATAAAACACTGAAATCATCATATATCATAACATTATAATCACCATAATCATGACATAAAACACCGAAATCATCATATATCATAACACTATAATCACCATAATCATGACATAAAACACCGAAATCATCATATATCATAACACTATAATCACCATAATCATGACATAAAACACAGAAATCATCATATATCATAACATTATAATCACCATAATCATGACATAAAACACTGAAATCATCATATATCATAACATTATAATCACCATAATCATGACATAAAACACTGAAATCATCATATATCATAACATTATAATCACCATAATCATGACATAAAACACAGAAATCATCATATATCATAACATTATAATCACCATAATCATGACATAAAACACTGAAATCATCATATATCATAACATTATAATCACCATAATCACACCATAAAACACAGAAATCATCATATATCATAACATTATAATCACCATAATCATGACATAAAACACTGAAATCATCATATATCATAACATTATAATCACCATAATCACGTCATAAAACACTGAAATCATCATATATCATAACATTATAATCACCATAATCACGTCATAAAACACTGAAATCATCATATATCATAACATTATAATCACCATAATCACACCATAAAACACAGAAATCATCATATATCATAACATTATAATCACCATAATCACATGTCATAAAACACTGAAATCATAATCTGAAATCATCATATATCATAACATTATAATCACCATAATCACATGTCATAAAACACTGAAATCATCATATATCATAACATTATAATCACCATAATCACGCCATAAAACACCGAAATCATCATATATCATAACATTATAATCACCATAATCACATGTCATAAAACACTGAAATCATCATATATCATAACATTATAATAACCATAATCACATGTCATAAAACACCATCATATATCATAACATTATAATCACCATCATCACAAACATTAAAACACTGAAATCATCATATATCATAACATTATAATCACCATCATCACAAACATTAAAACACTGAAATCATCATATATCATAACATTATAATCACCATAATCACAAATCATCATAAAACACAGAAATCATCATATATCATAACATTATAATCATCATAATCACTGACGAAATCATCATATATCATAACATTATAATCACCATAATCACATGTCATAAAACACTGAAATCATCATATATCATAAAATATAATCACCATAATCACATGAAAAACAGAAATCATCATATATCATAACATTATAATCACCATAATCACATGTCATAAAACACTGAAATCATCATATATCATAAAATTATAATCACCATAATCACGCCATAAAACACCGAAATCATCATATATCATAACATTATAATAACCATAATCACATGTCATAAAACACCGAAATCATCATATATCATAACATTATAATCACCATCATCACAAACATTAAAACACAGAAATCATCATATATCATAACATTATAATCACCATAATCACACCATAAAACACAGATTTAAATAACATTATAATCATCATAATCACTGAAAACACATTATTGAACAGAGTTTCAATCATAAATGAAAACAACAGAAATCATCACTGTCTCAGATGAAGAGAGACACTCAGAATACGACATTTAGAATGTTTTTAAAGAACTGTCTTGACTGTTTTATGAATCAGTCTGCGGCCCCCGTTGAAACGTCCATCGCTATGTGAAGTCACAGAGAAGTGCTGGTGCTGATGGAGGTGTGCTGTTGCCATAACAACAGAGCCTGACATAATGCTCAACCCCAACAGGAAGTAATCAGGCAGAAGAAACACAGATGCTTTGGAACTCATCATTCACTCGTCAGGAACACGGCTGAATTAGATTTTATTCAGATATTTTAGTTTTACTGCGAGTGTCAGATCAAAACCTTCTCTTGTGGAAGACTGACTGTTGGGATTCAAAAGGAAGGATGAATGAAACACGTGAGTCCACTGTGACTGTGTGTCTTCATTTAGTGAGAAGACTTTTTATTCTGTTATGTAACAGGCACTGAAGAATAATCAGAGAATAACAAACCCATCCAGAGACCCAAGGCTAAAACACACACAGCCTCTAGACTACAACTAGTGTGTGTGTGTGTGTGTGTGTGTGTGTGTGTGTGTGTGTGTGTGTCTACATAAACCACTGTAGCACTAAATACACTAAATACTATACACTATAATCACCATAATCACATATCATAAAACACTGAAATCATCATATACCATAACACTATAATCACCATAATAACATATCATAACACACTGAAATCACCATCATCACATATCATAAAACCCTATAATCACCATTATCATATAAACTATAATCACCATCATCACATAACACAATAATCATCATAATCACATATCAAAACACTGAAATCATCATATACCATAACACTATAATTACCATCATCACAAACCATAAAACAAAGAAATTATATCACAACACAATAATCACCATAATCACATAGCATAAAACAGAAATCATAATATATCATAACACAATAATCACCATCATCACATACCATTAAACACTGAAATATCATCACATACATAACACACTATAAATTACCACAATCACAAATCATAACAAACTATATTCAGATCATCATGTACAATGAAATAGGCTTCTGCAATCATCATAACCATCATCACATATCATAATACACTGTAATGATCAACACATAACACTATAATCACATATCATAACACAGTGATCACCACAGAGAAGACACTATTATTACAGTTATTATCAAATGAGATCTGACTCTTTCAAGATTGCAAGAATCTCTGTGCGACTGACAGTAGAAAATAATGTATCCACAGTGTGTTGCATTATGCCTGAAATTATTAATAAATGAACAAACATCTAGACAAATCTCAGCATCACATATACAGTACATGAAATGAATATCACAAACAGAATGCGCATGAATGAACACCACATCAACACATACTCTCATTTTGTCAAACATCTGTCAGAAATCTCAATATGAAGAACCAAACATTCAGCGGTTTGTTGGTTTATTGATTGATGAATAATTATTACCTTGTGCGTTAAATCCTGATTATAAGCGACGCCCGCTGCGCTGATCTGATCCATCACTGAGCGCTCGCTCTCACGGGGCGCGCTGCGCGTCTCCGCCGATGACGCAACAACAGAAAATCCACGTCATTTCCACACCAATAAACTCATTATAACAAGCTAACAAATGAAAAATGATTAAATAATAATAATTCTATCATATGTTAAACATTGTTCTTGTGGCGTTCAATAATAATAGAAAAAAAAACATATAAAAGAAAACACAAAGTCTACAAGAGATTATTATTATTATTATTATTATTATTATTAACAAAAACTGTGACACTGACTGGCTACACTAAATGTTCACAAATTAAAATATATATAGTATATATAATTAAAAACACAAATGCACAGATGAGTTTTAATGGTGACCACTAGATGACAGTACAGATTAAAAATAATATCCACCGTGTTACTGAACAGGACTGTAAATATTAAAGTAAAAGTTCACTCAAAATGTAACATTCACTCACTCAATCCCTCCAAACTCATGACGAAATAAGAAATGATGAAGAAAGGTTTCAGTTTGTGTAACATTTTTAAATGTTACAACTTGTTCCAGAACGTTCAGAGAACATTCAAATGTAACATTGTTTGAAGAATGATACAATGGAATGTTTCCTTAACATCCACATAAAGTTTTTAAAATGTATCATTGTAAATGTTGAGAGAAGATTCAGAAATAACGTTTTTATAACTCAGTGGGAACGTTAACAAAACGTTCTTAGAACATGTTATTGTGAGCAGGAGAAAACCTTGTAAATATCAGAGAATAATCATGATTTTATTAACTTTTATGCATTTGACAGACACTTTTGGCAGTGTGTTCATATTTGTTCATGACATGTTCTAGGACAGATGCTGCTGAGTGAGTGTTCTTCCAGAGGCCAGTGGGACACAATGTTCCACATCAGATAGACGAGTGACAGTTTTCCTCTGATGGGTTTCTTTAAAGGACAGCAATGCTGGAAAACTGAAAGAAAGTCACTTACCTTAATTAACCTGATTAAACCTGTACAGATGGAGGTTTATCATCATCATCATCATCTCCCCAGACTGGGCCTCAAGCACTCAAGAATAAAAACAGAATCTTTTTCTACCATCTGACATTGTTCTCATAGTTTCCTAAGCAGAGCTACATAGACATCTGTGGTCAAATCTGGAGGCAATTCTGAGCAAAACTTCAGCGCAATCAGCTGAAACCTGATGTAGACGGAATGTGAAGAAGGCAGACGTGGTCTACAGTGCAGTTTCACAGATGTTAGACTTGCATTGCTGTTTAAATGGCAAGACAAATTAATTCACGTTAATATTTCATGCACTGTAAAAAATTGTTGGTTTAACTTAAAAAAGTAAGTTACCTGGTTGCCTTCAAATTTAGAGTTCATTGAAATTAATGAAAGAGATTGGTTTAATCAACAGAAACTCAAAATATTATGTTATCTGTTCTGAACTACATTAATTATTTGAGTTGATTTGACAAGAAAAAAATGTGATAAATCATGAAAATAATTTTTTACAGTGTGGAAAACAAACATTTCTGAAATGCAAATCAAGGTGAGTCTAACAAATCTGCTACTAACAAAACTTGTAAAAACATGAGTTTTTTAAAGACTGTTGGAGTACGCTTTACAAGAAAGGAAAGAAAAATGTGCTCATTGAGCCTTTTCACATTTAAAACTGGGTCACATTCAGATGCCTTTGGATGCATGAGGATTTTTTTGTTTTTATTTTTTTCAAAAATTCCCCTTGGACTAACACTCGACTTACCAAGAAACACATAAACAAGCATCAAAGACAACATGTGACCCTGGATTACAAAACCAGTCAGAAATCACTGGTATATTTGCAGCAATAACCAACAATACATTGCATGGGTCAAAATTATCGATTTTTCTATTATGCCAAAAATCAATAGGATATTAATTAAAGATCAAGTGGCATTAAGATATTTTGTAAATTTCCTACCATAAATATATCAAAAATGTATTTATGTGAGTGGATATGCATTGCTAAGGACTTCATTTGGACGACTTTAAAGGTGATTTTCTCAATATTTAGATTTTTTTTGCACCCTCAGATTCCAGATTTTCCAAATATTGTCCTATCCTAACAAACCATACATCAATTTATTCAGCTTTCAGATGATGTACACATCTCAATTTCAAAAAATGTACCCTTATGACTGGTGGTTTTGTGGTCCAGGTTCACATATGTATCCATATACCTCTATTCCCAATACACACACACATAGCTGATGTCCGTTGGAACTGTGGGAGACTAATTGTGGTGGGAATAACAATGAACAATAGCTCTGGTTGCCCACATCAGGACATTCCTGAGCATTCCATTGTCTGATCTCTCAGTCTGTCGACCCGCACTGTTTACCAACCGCAAGACTGAAACTCAAGACAGAGCTGAACTTGTGTACAGCAGAATTAGAGCCTTTCAGGTCATCAGCTCTCGAACATGCTGATGCACAGGGGAAAAGCAGATGGTTTGTAAATGTGCAAGACCTTCCTGGCCCAGTTTCTCACAGAGGTCTGCTCCAAGAACCAGAAAACCCTGGCATGCGTGATGGAGGCTTATAGAAGACCAGGCATGCCTGGAATCTCCTGCTCATCAGATTCTCATCAAGTTCCTGTTAGACCAGTTTTTTGAGTGTCTGAAAAGCTCAGGTCATAAATATCCCAGACACTCATTTCCTGTGATAGATCAGATGTAAGAGACGTTCATGTAGGGTTGAATGGTGTACTTTTCTCATTGCTTTTTATACACTCTAAAAATGCTGGGTTAAAAACAACCCAAGTTGGGTTGAAAATGGACAAACCCAGTGATTGGGCTGTTTTAGTTTTATTTAACTCAACTATTGTTTAAAGATTACTGTATTTCTTGCTTAAAATGAACCCAAAAATGTTGGAAATGAACATTTATTAATATGTTTAATGAATAATAATTAAACAAAAGACATTTATTAAATAGCTTATTAATAAATGTTCACCTTTTGATTATTATTGTTGCCTCTAGTAGTTATGTGTCTGATTTTTAATTTCAAACCTATTTTGGGTTTATTTTAAGCCAGACATATAGTCATTTTTAAACAATAGTTGAGTTCAATAAAACTACCCAGCAAGTTGGGCAAACATTTAACCCAACAACTGGGTCAAAACAACCCAATCACTGGGTTTGTCCATTTTCAACCCAGTATTTTTAGAGTGTATGATTCAACAGCAATGGCAGTTTCGCTCAAGAAAGCAAAACTTTCTGTGCGTCCCTCTTGATCAGAGCGCCTGCTAAATGGCTTAAATTTAAATCTTTTCCCAGGTTTTCTATGACCGTGGGAAACCTGGAAAAAAGATTTACATTCAAGGGAAAAGGCCTGGGAAAATCTTGAAATTCTGAATCCTCAATTGAACCTTCATTCCAACTATTAAAATTCTTTAAAAAAGTAACAAACAAATAAATAAATAAAATGTAGCAAGTGGTGCAGGCTTTATTTTGTTTTAGGTATTAACAATGTAATATATATGCACATAATATTAGCATAGCATTATATATTTATATTGTATACACTCATAGCATTTTACAGGAACATGAATAGAAATATATAAATATATATAAAAAATCAGGAACTTGGTTGCAAACTTGCGTGTGTAAATGTCTGTGATAAATGACAAAAAAAAGAGTAAATTCCTCTTTGCACACACTACTATAGCGAAGAAACAGCTTATGAATATTAATTAGTTCGCGCTGACGTTTTGATAAACGTCATGGAACGTCCAGTCATTAATATTCATTGTGCCAAAACCTGTTCTACAGAGATTCCTTAATTCGCGATCTGAGTAGCGCCCGCCCACCAGCGTCAGGTTTTTAGCCAATCAGTGAAGCCGCGCGGCACACTGTGTAATTAATATTAAACACTTCGTCATAGTATTACTGTAACGCTCGGACAGTAGAGAGTTAGTGAATGATGGGGGAGGGGCGTGATGAGGACGCGCTCGGGGACGCGCATCGGGAACTTCAGCCCCAGCTGAACAAGCGCAGAAAGTGAAGGATATTAAACCTGGACAGCAACAAACCCTGTGTGCGCTACAGTATGGTGAGTACAGCGATTCTAGATACAGAACGATATAGTTTATTATCATGTTTTATACAGATGAGATAAGTTATGAACTGTGACAGCGTCTCTTGTTGACATTGAAGCAGGTTTTTCCTCCTCAGGTTGTTTTGAAAGCGTAAATGTTTGGCTTTAAGCTTCTTTGGTTTATGATACAGAGAGGATATTTGGCGAGGAAATAACTTTAAATGTCCTTCATTTTTATCACCAGTCACTGTTATCATTTGTATCATTGTTTATCAGTTCAGTCATTATCAAGAGAGGTTTAAAGGTCTTTTCATGTCAGTTCTGTGACTGTTTACAATAAACAGCACAAACTTCCTTCTTCATTAGTTTAGCATTTAACTAGTCACTGATGACATCAGCTGTAAGATGAAGGGTTTCGTTTAACCCCTGATGTTCTTTTGGTCAATCGATCAAATCGATAGATCAGGGGATTTTAAACCTTGACACACCAATTGATTGGATGGATGTGGCTTGCTATTGGTGGATCTCATGTGAGTGACAGGTTGCCCCGCCCTCGCGCCAGTAAACGCGTCATCAGAGAAGAGATGTCGCTGCAAGAGGGAGGGGAAGTTATTTTAAGATTATGAGGAACATGAATTTAAAACAATGTGCACCAATAAATCAATACTGTAGTATTTTAATAAAAAGCAAGAGCCAATGAGGTTCATTCTGGTGTTACGCAGCATGTTTGAGCTTCTTCAAGAGTCCAATGAGGTTCATTCTCGTGTTACGCAGCATGTTTGAGCTTCTTCAAGAGTCAATGAGGTTCATTCTGGTGTTACGCAGCATGTTTGAGCTTCTTCAAGAACCAATGAGGTTCATTCTCGTGTTACGCAGCATGTTTGAGCTTCTTCAAGAGTCAATGAGGTTCATTCTGGTGTTACGCAGCACGTTTGAGCTTCTTCAAGAACCAATGAGGTTCATTCTCGTGTTACGCAGCATGTTTGAGCTTCTTCAAGAACCAATGAGGTTCATTCTCGTGTTACGCAGCACGTTTGAGCTTCTTCAAGAACCAATGAGGTTCATTCTCGTGTTACGCAGCACGTTTGAGCTTCTTCAAGAACCAATGAGGTTCATTCTCGTGTTACGCAGCACGTTTGAGCTTCTTCAAGAGTCCAATGAGGTTCATTCTGGTGTTACGCAGCACGTTTGAGCTTCTTCAAGAACCAATGAGGTTCATTCTCGTGTTACGCAGCACGTTTGAGCTTCTTCAAGAACCAATGAGGTTCATTCTCGTGTTACGCAGCATGTTTGAGCTTCTTCAAGAGCCAGTGAGGTTCATTCTCGTGTTACGCAGCACGTTTGAGCTTCTTCAAGAACCAATGAGGTTCATTCTCATGTTACGCAGCACGTTTGAGCTTCCGCAAGAGCCAATGAGGTTCATTCTCGTGTTACGCAGCACGTTTGAGCTTCCGCAAGAACCAATGAGGTTCGTTCTCGTGTTACGCAGCACGTTTGAGCTTCAAGAACCAATGAGGTTCATTCTCATGTTACGCAGCACGTTTGAGCTTCAAGAACCAATGAGGTTCATTCTCATGTTACGCAGCACGTTTGAGCTTCCGCAAGAACCAATGAGGTTCATTCTCGTGTTACGCAGCACGTTTGAGCTTTCTCAAGAACCAATGAGGTTCATTCTCATGTTACGCAGCACGTTTGAGCTTCCGCAAGAGCCAATGAGGTTCATTCTCGTGTTACGCAGCACGTTTGAGCTTTCAGCAAGAACCAATGAGGTTCGTTCTCGTGTTAACGCAGCACGTTTGAGCTTCAGCAAGAACCAATGAGGTTCATTCTCGTGTTACGCATCACGTTTGAGCTTCAGCAAGAACCAATGAGGTTCATTCTCGTGTTACGCATCATGTTTGAGCTTCAGCAAGAACCAATGAGGTTCGTTCTCGTGTTACGCAGCACGTTTGAGCTTCAGCAAGAACCAATGAGGTTCATTCTCGTGTTACGCATCATGTTTGAGCTTCAGCAAGAACCAATGAGGTTCATTCTCGTGTTACGCATCACGTTTGAGCTTCTTCAAGAACCAATGAGGTTCGTTCTTGTGTTACGCAGCACGTTTGAGCTTCAGCAAGAACCAATGAGGTTCATTCTCGTGTTACGCAGCACGTTTGAGCTTCAAGAACCAATGAGGTTCATTCTCATGTTACGCAGCACGTTTGAGCTTCCGCAAGAGCCAATGAGGTTCGTTCTCGCGTTACGCAGCACGTTTGAGCTTCCGCAAGAGCCAATGAGGTTCGTTCTCGTGTTACGCAGCACGTTTGAGCTTCAGCAAGAACCAATGAGGTTCGTTCTCGCGTTACGCAGCACGTTTGAGCTTCTTCAAGAGCCAATGAGGTTCATTCTCGTTACGCAGCACGTTTGAGCTTCCGCGAGAACCAATGAGGTTCATTCTCGTGTTAGCAGCACATTTTGAGCTTCGCAAGAACCAATGAGGTTCATTCTCGTGTTACGCAGCATGTTTGAGCTTCAGCAAGAACCAATGAGGTTCATTCTTGTGTTACGCAGCACATTTTGAGCTTCCGCAAGAACCAATGAGTTCTTCTCGTGTTACGCAGCACGTTTGAGCTTCCTCAAGAACCAATGAGGTTCATTCTCGTGTTACGCAGCATGTTTGAGCTTCCACAAGAGCCAATGAGGTTCATTCTCGTGTTACGCAGCACGTTTGAGCTTCCTCAAGAACCAATGAGGTTCATTCTTGTGTGTTACGCAGCACATTTTGAGCTTCCGCAAGAACCAATGAGGTTCATTCTCGTGTTACGCGGCACGTTTGAGCTTTCTCAAGAACCAATGAGGTTCATTCTTGTGTAACGCAGCACGTTTGAGCTTCCGCAAGAACCAATGAGGTTCGTTCTCGTGTTACGCAGCACGTTTGAGCTTCCGCAAGAACCAATGAGGTTCATTCTCGTGTTACGCATCATGTTTGAGCTTCAGCAAGAACCAATGAGGTTCGTTCTCGTGTTACGCAGCACGTTTGAGCTTCAGCAAGAACCAATGAGGTTCATTCTCGTGTTACGCATCATGTTTGAGCTTCAGCAAGAACCAATGAGGTTCATTCTCGTGTTACGCATCACGTTTGAGCTTCTTCAAGAACCAATGAGGTTCGTTCTTGTGTTACGCAGCACGTTTGAGCTTCAGCAAGAACCAATGAGGTTCATTCTCGTGTTACGCAGCACATTTTGAGCTTCCGCAAGAACCAATGAAGTTCATTCTCGTGTTACGCAGCACGTTTGAGCTTCCTCAAGAACCAATGAGGTTCATTCTGGTTACGCAGCACATTTTGACTTCCGCAGCATGAAGTTTTCTCGTGTTAGCTTCTTCCTCAAGAACCAATGAGGTTCGTTCTCGTGTTACGCAGCACGTTTGAGCTTCTTCAAGAACCAATGAGGTTCATTCTCGTGTTACGCAGCACGTTTGAGCTTCTTCAAGAACCAATGAGGTTCATTCTCGTGTTACGCAGCACGTTTGAGCTTCATCAAGAACCAATGAGGTTCATTCTTGTGTGTTACGCAGCACATTTTGAGCTTCCGCAAGAACCAATGAGGTTCATTCTCGTGTTACGCAGCACGTTTGAGCTTCAGCAAGAACCAATGGTTTGTTCGCAGCACGTTGCAGCAAGAACCAATGTCATTCTCGTGTTAGCAGGTTTGGTTGAGCTTTTGTTTATGTTCGCTGATCAATGTTTATATGTAAATAAAAGCCTAAATTCAATCTGTTCATCATTTAAAGCAATCGACTCTCTTCAGAAAATTTGGACTAAACCGCTCAATCCATATGGATTAGTTTTCCGATCGCTTTATGAACTTTTTGAAGTGTCAATGGAGGAAGAGAAATCTCTCTGATTTCATTAAAAATATCTTTAATTGTGTTCCGAAGATGAATGAAAGTCTTACGGGTGTGGAACAACATGAGGGTGAGTAATAAATGACAGAGATTTCATTTTTGGATGAACTAACCGTTTAATGATGCATTTTAAAACTTTTAAAGACAGACCTGCTGTGTTAATGGTTATGTGCTTTTGTTCAAGCCATTATCCTGCATTATTTCAACTTATTTTTAAAACAATTGTGTAACAGTAGAATTCTGGGTGAAAACCTACATTACACATGAATGAATATTGTGCTCCCTACTATATATAAATAAAAATAGTAGATGAACCAGCGGGAATTATTCTTTGGTCAACTCTTTTGACCAAACATCAGCGATGTTGCACAAATACATCTGCACGTACACGCGAGTTTAAAAGGTCGACGTGCCAAAATATGGTTCAGTCAAACATTTACTGCATGTATCTGGATCCCTCTAGTGACCCAGTGACCTCAAATCAGCTGCGTTTCACTGGGGCGAATCATTCTTTAATGAAGTCTGTTTGATTAGACAAAGTCCTTTGATTGCAGACGTTTCATATTCATTGATACATTCAATTTGCATCGGCGGCTCCGGAGGTCTTCATTCGTGAGCAACAGATGTCTGATAGTGGCATTACTGGATAAAGGTCTCTGTGTTAATTACTGGTTGTTTATTGTAGCGCTTCTGTATTTATCTGATTGCCGGGTGAGGAGTTGAATACGGAAAACCGCTCTGCCATAATCGCTCTCTCTCCTAATCCGAGCGATCTGGGTGTGACCTTCTGTTTCTCATTTAAGACCCTTAAACGAAGAGTGTTTGGACCGTAGGCCACATTCGCACAACGGTTCTGCATTTTATAACTGAACTGCGTTTTTTGCATGCTGTTTGAATGGAACTAGTCCGGTGACAATTAATTAAGATCTGACTAATGAATTTGCACCTCAGTTGGATTCGTTTAGGGAAGGGTTACAGGCCGATACTCAAGGCTGTCACGAAAATAGAAAAGATACTTGACTTTATTTGGTCTGCTGCTGTGAGGTTTTGTATGAACAGAACAGTTTGAGAGTCCGTAAATCCTGTTATCATTTCCAAACACTGAGCCATCAGTAATACAAACATTTATATGTGAACATGTTCAATTATTTATTTAAATTTGGCCGTGTGAGGGGAATTCGGTGTTTGTAATGTGAAATCTCTGCGCTGACGCACCTGAGGAATTCTGGCTCTACCTGTCGCTCTTGTGTTTGTGTGTAAGCGCTTAAAGTCCTGACTTAACAGATCAACATCCCTGAGCAAATTTGAGACCATTTCCTTATTGCTCAGGAAATTCTCATGAGTCGTTAAGGGTGATGCTTGTTTAGGCTTAGAGATTTTAGTTAAAGTGCCCCTATTATGCTATTTTAAAGTCTCCTACAATTGATTTACACTCATCCAAGATCAAAAACATTTTAATTCTCTCATAATATCCACTGCAGCATCAGCTCTTTTCTCTCAGTGTCTGAAACGCTTCGTTCAAAGATTCGGCCTCTCTAAACCCCGCCTCTCTGAGAGCTGCTCTGCTCTGATTGGTTTCAGCCTATTGTGATTGGTTGGAAACCAAATGCTCATTATCATATCTGAATCTCAGCACTTGTGAATACGAACAGGCATCAGTTCTACCGTATAAATCTTTGAAAATTTGCTTTGGCAGCAGAAAACAGCGTCTTCTCGACATGAACAACAAGAACCAAACTCTTCCAGTCTCAGATACAACTGCAGTGTTTGAGGGCGGGGCAAAGAGACGCTGTTCAGCCAATGAACACCATAGGCTTTATTTTCATCGCTGAACTCCATGTTCCAGCAGCGGCCGCAGTGTTTGAGCTCTTGTTTGAGGTTTGTAGGCGTTTACAGTGAAGCTCATGATGGTCAAACCCACATCCGCTGTTCCTCCAGTCTGTAAACAAACTCTCTCTCACACACACACACACACACACACATGCTCAGAGTGAAGTTTGATGACCTCATTTCCCGTGCAGCCACTTGTTGATGTTTTTGTCATCGGCCCTCTGGGAGCATCTCAAGGTTTCTCAGGGAAGAATGCGAGCGCGTGTGTTTGAGACAAAAAGCATAATAAAAAAATTTTGTGTGAGAAAATTTTGGGGTCCAGTGGCATTTTCATTTTACCACCAAATCTAAAAAACATCAAATAAATAAATAAAGATCTTAATGGTCCTAAAATAGGCTTCATTTTCAGTCATGTTCATGAAAGGCTGCTGTGAGACTCTTTCATCGAGTTTGTTCTGTAATCTATTAATATAATTGGATTATATCTGAACTGCACATAAATCAGGTGTGGCTTCCCATAACCCATAGTTCTCTGTAAACGCTATTAATACTCTCTCTATTTATAGAGCCGTCATTAGAGCAGAGGAAGACTTCTGTGTGAGTTAAAGGTCTCTGTTATGATTGAGATGGTTGAAGATTATTGAGTTTTAAAAACAAAATCCAACCGTTTAAGTCCTGGCTGTGACTGATGTGCCTTCTACAGTCATCCTTTACATCAAATTAGAGATGAAGTAGCCAAACATGATGTTTCTGTGATTATTTACTCATTTATTTTTAAATCTGTATGCTGTTATTTTAACCAGGTTCAGCAAATATGATCTTTTCAGGATTCTCTTCTGCTGCTTTCGTGGGTTAAATGTCAGTGATTTCTAAAGTAGGTCTGTTGTTGCCAGTGTTCCCAGTGAAAAGCTTGGCACAGCCGGGCACCGGGAGCGACCCGCAGCTGTCCGGATCTCTGTGTCCCGGCACAGAAACACATCCACACAAACTGGGCCGTGAATCATGATCGCAGGTTGAAGATTCAGAGCAGGGCTGCATATATCAATTCAGATTCACCTGTTCTGGATTCGAGCCTATAAAACAAAAAATGTAATTAAAATTTTTCTTTTTCCCATTTGGCAGATGCTTTTATCCAAATCAACTTGCATTGCATTCAATTATACATTGTTTTAAGTTCATGCAATTTTTCCCTTCATACAATCAAACCCATGCATTCTTTCATTAGTGATTGGCAACAGAAAATTTCGATTTGGGCCATAACAGTTTTGGAGGAATGAACTGATCATCTCTTCCTCTTTACTACTAGTTACAGCACCAAATAAACATGCATGAACATCAGAAGGAATGTTGAAATATTCAGAACAAATCATGTCTCCTGTAATCTGTGATTCAAACGTGGAAAGACGTCAGTAAAACAGCTTGAGAACGTAACTTCACATTTACCTCAGAAAAGCCATTCAATGACCATAAACTTGATTATCATTTTATTTTTCATTGTTGTCTTCATTATTTAATGTTGTTTGATTAAATCTGTAATAAAAACAATTGCATTTAAATGTTTAGATTTCAACAATGAATTGAAGTAGAAACATAATTATATGCCACACTGATTTTGGAGTCTCTAACTCAATCCCTCTAGCGCCACCAGCTGTCCAAAGTTGCACTCACATTTATGCTAATAACTTTTGAACTGTAAGGGCTTTTTTTTTTTTTTTTTTTTTTTTATTTATTTATTTTTAATAAATTTCTTGGCTCAAGACAATTCGATTGCACCCTATGACGTCAATTTCGGTTATGAAAATTTTTCTGCCATTTTTAATTTTCCGATTTCCGAAAATTGAACCAGATCATCTGTCGACAAAAAGTTATGGAATTCAAGTTGATTTGTCAAACAGTTGATTGGTTTTTCGGAAAACGCACAAACAAATTTTACGTAGCACTTGCGAAAATAGATGTACGGCTGTATCTCCTCAACGCTTTATCGTATTCAGACCAGACCTGGTCTATGTCATCACAAGCATGACCTGAGGTTACATGCTGCGATTCGGCAGCGCCACCTACTGGTCTGGAGAAACGAAAAATGGCTATTTTTGCATATAACTTCTAAACGGTTCATCCAAAAATCATAAAAGTGGCCTCATCAGATTCGGGGATATCCAATATCAGCCATTTTGAATTTTGTAGTAAAATGCTGTGTTTTAAAAATGAAAATGAAAACAGGCCCGTTCAGACCAAGAAAGATAACTATATTAGCGTCCACACCAGCGCATGATAACATTTCATTTATCATAAGTGCGTGCTACAGTTTTGTCGTCTGTTGCTTTAAATGCTCGAGCTCTTTAAAGTCAGAATCTGATTGGCGTATGAAAGTGATCCCAGTGATATCATTCCTCCGTGTCATTATCAGTGCAGTTGTTGCATGGATTTACTATTCTCATAGAATTAGAACGATTATTAAAACTCTTTCTGGTTGTTGAGTTGTCTTTTTCTTGAGCATCACATGAATGATGAAAAAACAGACGGAGATGTGTGTGGATGAACGTTGACTAAAGGTGTGTGTGTTTTGGCGCTGATCCTGAATATATTTTCTTGTCTCGTTCTGTTCTGGTCGCTTCGCTCTGCCTGTAGAACCAGTTTAACTGTGTCCAGCGTGACCCATTTACAGGACCTGAGAGAGACACACACGGCACGCTGTAGCCTACTTACACTAGCCTATATATACACCAGCACAGCACACTCATTCAAAACTTTCCTCTGGAAGTGTAATAATGTATTTAATGTGTGTTTGCATTCACGGCTTCATTTGTCACTGTCGCTCTCTGTGTGTTTACAGTTAGCATCGCTCATACTGATCTGAACACAAAATCAACTAATTGGTTGTAATTATCTGGTTTTGGGTTCACCTGATGTGTTTCAACATACGATGCATTCACGTCTAGACTGTGATGAACTCAGATGATCTGTGTGTGAATCAGAGTATAAAGATTTTCCACGCTGAGATGTATTTGTGATGCGCCTGAGGTTTAATCGCACAGATCTGTGGATCGGGGCCGGCCCAGAATACTTTACAAGGATGCAAAATTAGCTCTTCTAAAAACTGAATCAGGCAGCTTCCAGTTTACGCCTGCTATTAACATCCATCTCAGCATTAAATACGGGTGCAGACGAGGCCCAAAACATTGTGATCTGATCCACATCTGGAGGTGTTCGGAAACGCACGTTTGTAGTTTTAATGCTAATGCAACCTTCATTGCACTTTTGCATAATGATAATATTATAATTGTGTGTTTGGGACATGTTTTTGTAATCAGGCTCTCAAAAATGTGTGTTTAGGTTTATCAGCCAATATATCGATTATCAGCTTTCAAATATAAACATTTATCGTTATCGGCCAAAATTTTCATATCGGTGCATCCCTAATTTAGTCACATCATTAGTCCAGTCAGCTTTATTTTACAGACTGTTTCAAATCAGCTTCACAGTAATAAAACAGGAAAATAACAGTGTCAATGTTGCAAAATTAATAAATTCAGCTGTAAAGAAGCTCTACAGAAGACAATAATTAAGTTCAGTGTTGATTCGGTTCAGTTGGATAGTGTCATTTTGCAGCTCAATTCAGTTTATTTTGTGTCAGTGCAATCAAATCAATAATATTACTGAATGTTAAGTGTCTTTTTAAACAGGATAGTGAACATTTTCACACTTAAACATCTTTAAAAGATATTTTTACTACCCCATAAAATATTTTAGATCTTGGCTCATATAGGAAAATATATATTCATTATAAAAATTACCGATGGTGTTTTAAGATTTGATTAATTTCCCTGACATTCCAGATCTTAAAATAAGAAAAAAAATTTTGCAGCTTATTTTAAAGCTTGGTTTTGTCTTTGTTTTATGTCATAGTTGAGAACCACTGAAACTTTGTAGTGTGTATGTGGCCTAAAAGAGATGAAACTATGAGCCCGAGTCACGTTGTTGTGTTTAATCGCTCTGTAGCGTTGTCAGTATTGCTTAATCGTGCAATATTCCCATAACACACCATGAGTACTGATGTAACGAAGACAAGAATTAAGAAACTGAAGGACGGAGAGGGAGGGAGAGACAGAGAGAAAGAGCGTGAGCGCTTGAAGGGGTTTGAGAACATTTCACACGTGCAGCGGAGAAATGAGTTTCCCTCAGGGACACACACACACACACACACACACACTGAGACAGAGGGAGACTGAAGTACTTCAGCTAGAGAAAGTGAAGCGGACTGACGGACACACGGCTTCATCAGTATCAGTGTCACAGAATCGGACGACATGCAGGATTTAACATCAGGTATGTGACCAACAGAGAACTGTGTGTGTGTTGAAACAATGTTTGACTTCAATCTTAAAACCATTTTCTCCCTAAAGAGACTCTCATTGCTCGGAGACTAAACAAAGTTTCGACTTTTCTTCTCCTAATATTCCTCAGGAGAAATTAATCAGGTTCAAATGAGTCATAGTAGGGGTGATTTTTCCATTCCACTGCGCTATTTTTCCATTGTTTTTCAATGTAAACATGCACTAGATGGACGCGTTTGACCGTTGCATGACGCAGCGTTCTAAAAATGTGGCGCTCAGGTTAAAATACGTTCAACTTTTGTTTCAAGACCTCAAATTATTAACTGCAATATCCAGTTCCGTGTGAACCGTAGAGTATAGAGCTGTGAAATCTCTGAGTTTTGATTGCAGACTTTGGAGACTCTTGGCAAATCTGAGAATCTCCAGAGAAACGGGTCAACATGTGGCAACATTTACAACACGTTGTACTTCCGTAATGCGACGAACTTCCGTGTGAATCGGGATGCTTGAAGAGAAAAAAAAGGAAATGACATTTTGATGTCATGTGACTTTAAGCAAGCAAATACCTTATTGTTCTCTATTTAATCTCATTGTTGTCTCTGAGAAAATGTCAGATTTGTCAGAGAAAGGTAGGAGGCAGCAAATGCTGAAAGGCTTTTTCACTCAAGTCACGCTGTTTTGTTGTGTTTCCTGCTTCAGACAGAGGTTTAGTGTCACAGAACTCTGAATACGACACCATAATGTTTACTCGTAAGCCGTGTGTTGTATGCTGAAGATGATCAGCGTAGCTCTGTGAGACCGAGACGTGTATTTAATGTCATTCAGGAAGAGATCGGTATCGGTGATCCTATGGTGCATTTGGACGACTCAAACACTGACCTCAGTTCAGCTCATGAAACATGAACCACTTCAGGCAGTCAGTGGTTCATTATATTTACATTTATTCATTTATGCAAAGTCACTTACAAATGTTGTACAACACAAGCAATTATTCATAGTGCACAATGGCAAGACTGAAGAATAAATGAGCAATATTGTATGAGGTTGTATATCAGCACGGCTGTGATTTGGCCGTAGGTAATCATTCACAGCGTGCTGATATAGAGACATATCGCACGGCTACGAGTGTGATATTGCATTTATACAACAGTTTGACGGCACGAGTGTGTAAATAAATAAGAACAACAATGAAGTGTCTTTGAAAACCCTCTTTTGTGCAGAACTACTTCAAATCTCAAGTTTCAGAGTTGAGCCCAAGCCTCCTTTACTAATTATAAAACGTCATTTTAAAACTAGTAACGAAGGAACGAGTCACTTCATTGAAGCGTTGTTTTATTGTATTATGAGAGATCAACTAAACGAGTGTATTACCTGCATCTGATATAGCAATCATTCTTCAGATCGATGTCCATTATATTACATCCATTAGAAAAATTCAGTTTAGCGATATCTTTGTCCTTTTAAAAGTTAAGGGGATTTCCTACAGTGCTAAAACAACTTCCTTGTTCTGACTCACTTTTAAAGTTACATTATTACACCATCTAATGGTGTAATAATGTAACTTTCACTGATACTATTGACAGACCTTTTCTCAATACCAAATACGACATATTATTTATATGAAATAATATTTATTGAACAACAATATTTAAATTAACAACAATAGCCATTATAAAAGACAAATGCAAGCAAATGATAAACACAATCAAATTAATAAAAAACACGAGCAAACAATTCAGTCAAATGTACAAAAGTAGCGCTCTAGTACAGGATTGAAGTTAAATATAACCTAAATGTAAAGTTATGAAACTTACTTTTCCTCTTAACCCAAATCGATTTGCTCTGGAACAAGTAATCGATTAATAAGACCAAAGATTGACCATTTGATATACCCCAAATGAATTATATCTCATTTAATCACTATCTACATAAGAGCCAGTGGCAAATGAAGGACTGACTGAGATGAAGCTGTTCTCTGTGGGTACATGAGCGCTGAATGACCTGGAGATCGCATCTGCGAAAGCGTAAAAACAAATTGTAAAATAGTCACTATGTTTATATATGAGTCACATATTTGAGGTCTAAATAACTAGGTTCTTGCCCAAAAATCTCTTAAAACTACACTGTGAAATAACAACAGTAGTATTTATAAAAATATGGTGGATTTGCTTGACTGCCACGAGCTGTGATATAAACGGAGAAACCGTTCCAGTGCTGATACTGGGGGATATCGCACGGCTCTCAGCCAATCAGAGAACCATAAAAAAAACTGTTGTATAAACTAGATTAGTACACAAACAGAAGGGAAATGAACCTTTTTGTGTTTTTGTTTATGGTTGTGGTTAATTGTAATGATCTCAGCCGATCATGTGGAGGTTTGAATCTCATTCCACCACAGAGGATCAGAGGCGGTGAAGGGTCTGGAAAGTGACTTTGTGCCTCATTGTGAAAGAACAAACGGCTGTAAGAATGTTCTGAAGATCAAAGCCTTGAATTTGATGCTTGAAGTTCATGTGGAAGCGGCTGTAAGTGACGAAGTTGGTGAGACACATTTTTAAATGTGGGAGGAGACGGCAGCAATTCCAGACTTAGATTGAACCATTTAATGAGTCATGTTTGTGAATGATTCATAATAATTCACATTATTATAACAAATGTTTGTCTTCATGATCTTTTCAATTTGCTCCACCTCTGCCAATGTCTTCGTAGTCAGCGCAGACTATTGGTTAAAGGGTTGGTTAAAGGTTAAATGTGTAATTTCTGCTCCACCAAAGGAATCATAATCAGTTTGAACGGCCCAACCTGGACAGACTCAACTAATGACCTGAGTTTGGGATGGATCTTCCCATCTAGCTTTGTATGAAGTGTTTGAAACTTGTCTAACCAGTTTGAAAAGTCATTCTGCCATTCTGAAATACAGAAGTACAACCCGCCGTTTCTCCTTGACAGATGTTATGAACGGTTAGGACAGATTTAATCAGCTTTAGCGCTCGTATTGTTTTAAACTGTTGAGGCAGATCAAACTGGGATTCTTTAATCTAATCTAGATTAATCCCATATGCTGAGCGCAAGTGAGTTAGTGCTCATGATGAACCCAGACCAGCAGGACTGTTATATTGACCACACTGACCAGTCAAGATCACATAGGGAAGTAAACCAGCCGATACGCTCCACCTCCATTAATGCGCCCAATAACTTGTGTCTCATCTATGTGCAGGTTTTCTGAGCTCCTGTGTCATCAGCGATGGCGCTGGTCCAGTCTCTCCCCGTGTCCATTGACCATCCAGGACCAGGCCTGGACCCTCGCCTCCATCCGAACTCACCTCCTCTATTGGGAGCGATGGGTGCCGTCAGCAGCATGAAGCCGACCCACATAACTTATCCCGACCGAGCCAACATAGAGGTCAGTACCAACTTCCGCAAGGGCACGCTGGGCTCTGGGCGACTGCTGTCCGACGCCTCGCAGGACTTTCAGGCTGGAAGTCGAACTCCGTCCAGCAAGAGAAGGGGCATCGTTGGCAGAGCGAAAGGCTTCGGGACACGTTCATATTCCCATGAGGACTTGATAAGGGACTGGAATGATAATCATTTGGATGTGGGAATGGCTGGTGTGGATGGGCCTCCGAAACTGGTTCCTGTGTCTGGACAGTTAGAAAGGGTGAGTACAGGATTAGGGATTAATAAAATGATCCTGTTCCCCTCTATACTCTCCTGTCACTACCTGTCTGTCCTAAACTGCCCTAAATAATTTAATAACACTGTTAAAATGTAATCTTTAACTGCCTTTAAGTCTTTTAAGTCTTTAAAAACACAAATTATTTAATAACAGTGTTAAATGTAATCTTTAGTGAATCTCAAAATGAATATCAGTGTTATTTGTACTGTATTGTGCTGCCTACATTTTTAAATGACTTTTTATTGCTTACTTTATTATTTTTTATTTCCTATATTAATTAACATTTTTAATGCTTTATTTTTAAATTAAGACAAAATAGTAAAGAAATTCAATGTCACCCATTTACTAGTAATCAGTCAAATGAAAATTGTTAGCCTATGTTAGCTCAAGGCCTGAAGCCTAACCTTATCAAGGTCTTTTGTTATACCAAAAATCTGACTGGCTGCTAGTAATATTGCTCCAGGACAAAGTTGATCTAGGCACATGATACTTGGCAAAAATTGAGAATCATCCAGTAGATCCATCACGTCACTAAAAGCTGAGCCACATGTATTTTTATCATTACAAGTTATACGCTGAGGTTTCTCATGATTTCTCATGATTTCTCATTCTGTTTTCTCCCAGAACATTCAGCAGGCCATAATCAGACCCACTGCCTTCAAACCTGTCATTCCCAAGAACCGGAACGCCGTGCAGTACTTGTCTCCGCGGCTCGGCGCCGGTCTCTCAGGAAGCCAAGGAAACCTATGCTTGTTTTCTCCAGAAGATGAAGACATCACGCCCGTAACGATGGAGCGACGCAGTTCTTACAGCGGCGCTCGCAACGGTTTGTTCAGTCAGTCTTTTACCATGACGGACACGGCACGCAACTCCTTAACAAACCTCCCGGCGTACAATGGCCCCGTGTATAACCAAAGCGAGGTGACCAAACATCACGGACACTCGAACTCAGACAGCGGACGCTCCTCGTCCAGTAAGAGCACGGGTTCTCTGGGCGGCCGCTGTCAGCTGCTGTCGGACATGGGCTCCGGCAGACCGTCGCCTCCACCCATTGAGGCCTACGAGGCCATCGTGAGAGACCTGGAGGAGAAACTGAGGGAGAGAGACCAGGAGCTTCAGCAGCTCAGGGAAAACCTGGATGAGAACGAAGCGGCGATCTGTCAGGTGTGTGCGATTTCATCTCTACTGAGAGTGATGATGGTAGGAAACCAGGAGAATATCTCTTTTAGGACCATTTCATGAAAATGAATCTCAGCCGTCAGGAAATTAATTAGTTTACCATGAAGGCAATGTATACATTACTGAGCCCCACACATGACATGCAGAAAAAAAAAAATTGTAGGCTAAATCGTGCGCACGCATGATTTACTAATTCGTTCCCTCGATTTGCAAAATCATGCGTACAATTTAGAAATCGAGGGAACAAATTAGTAAATCATGCACATGATTTATAAATCAAGGGAACGAATTAGTAAATGGTGCGCACTATTTAGTAAATTGAGGGAATGAATCAGTAAATCATGTGCACTATTTAGTAAATCGAGGGAATGAATCAGTAAATCATGTGCACTATTTAGTAAATTGAGGGAATGAATCAGTAAATCATGTGCACTATTTAGTAAATCGAGGGAATGAATCAGTAAATCATGTGCACTATTTAGTAAATTGAGGGAATGAATCAGTAAATCATGCACACGATTTATAAATCGAGGGAACGAATCAGTAAATCATGTGCACTATTTAATAAATCGAGGGAACGAATCAGTAAATCATGCACTATTTAGTAAATCAAGGGAACAAATCAATAAATCGTGCACTATTTAGTAAATCGAGGGAATGAATCAGTAAATCATGCACACGATTTATAAATCGAGGGAACGAATCAGTAAATCGTGCACTATTTAGTAAATCGAGGGAATGAATCAGTAAATCATGCACTATTTAGTAAATTGAGGGAATGAATCAGTAAATCATGCACACGATTTATAAATCGAGGGAACGAATCAGTAAATCATGTGCACTATTTAATAAATCGAGGGAACGAATCAGTAAATCATGCACTATTTAGTAAATCAAGGGAACGAATCAATAAATCGTGCACTATTTAGTAAATCGAGGGAATGAATCAGTAAATCATGCACACGATTTATAAATCGAGGGAACGAATCAGTAAATCGTGCACTATTTAGTAAAACGAGGGAATGAATCAGTAAATCATGCGCACCATTTAGTAAATCGAGGGAATGAATCAGTAAATCGTGCACTATTTAGTAAATTGAGGGAATGAATCAGTAAATCATGCGCACCATTTAGTAAATCGAGGGAATGAATCAGTAAATCGTGCACTATTTAGTAAATTGAGGGAATGAATCAGTACATCATGCGCACTATTTAGTAAATTGAGGGAATGAATCAGTACATCATGCGCACTATTTAGTAAATCGAGGGAATGAATCAGTAAATCATGCACACGATTTATAAATGGAGGGAATGAATCAGTAAATCGTGCACTATTTAGTAAAATGAGGGAATGAATCAGTAAATCGTGCACTATTTAGTAAATTGAGGGAATGAATCAGTAAATCATGCGCACCATTTAGTAAATTGAGGGAATGAATCAGTAAATCGTGCACTATTTAGTAAATCAAGGGAACGAATCAGTAAATCGTGCACTATTTAGTAAATTGAGGGAATGAATCAGTACATCATGCGCACTATTTAGTAAATCGAGGGAATGAATCAGTAAATCATGCACACGATTTATAAATTGAGGGAATGAATCAGTAAATCGTGCACTATTTAGTAAATTGAGGGAATGAATCAGTAAATCATGCGCACCATTTAGTAAATCGAGGGAATGAATCAGTAAATCGTCCACTATTTAGTAAATCAAGGGAACGAATCAGTAAATCGTGCACTATTTAGTAAATCGAGGGAATGAATCAGTAAATCATGCACACGATTTATAAATTGAGGGAATGAATCAGTAAATCATGCGCACCATTTAGTAAATCGAGGGAATGAATCAGTAAATCGTCCACTATTTAGTAAATCAAGGGAACGAATCAGTAAATCGTGCACTATTTAGTAAATCGAGGGAATGAATCAGTAAATCATGCACACGATTTATAAATTGAGGGAATGAATCAGTAAATCATGCGCACCATTTAGTAAATCGAGGGAATGAATCAGTAAATCGTCCACTATTTAGTAAATCAAGGGAACGAATCAGTAAATCATGCACACGATTTATAAATTGAGGGAATGAATCAGTAAATCATCTGCACTATTTAGTAAATCGAGGGAATGAATCAGTAAAGAGTACACACTATTTAGTAAACTGAGGGAACGAATTAGTAAATCATGCACACAATTTATAAATCAAGGGAATGAAATTTGTGGTTCCAACTTTAAGAGAATACAGAGTACACAACACAACTATAACGATAACAACACACAGGAATGATATCATTGGAATCACTTTCAGAGTGATTTTTTTTCAGTTGATGAACAATAAAAACATTGACAGCCAATCAGAATCCACCGATTTAAAGCGCTCCAGCATTTAAAGCGACAGACGACAAAACTGCAGTGCGCACTTAACGCTATCATCCGTTTGTGTGGATGCTAATATAGTTATAATTTTTGGTGTTAATGGGCCTTAAACATACACACTCAAATTGAACACTAGTTTCTTAACAGATTATATGCTTGTGTGTGTGTTCATGCAGGTGTACGAGGAGAGACAGAAGCGCACAGAGCTGGAGATGGAGGAGTTCAGACAGACCTGTGCGGCTAAAATGCAGAAGGCGTCTCAAAAATCGCAGCGAGAGCAGCAGTTGCTGCAGCTCCAGGTGTTTCAGCTGCAGCAGGAGAAGAAGAAGCTGCAGGAGGACATGACGCAGCTCCTGCAGGAGCGACAGAGGCTCGAGGAGCGCTGCGCCTCCTTCGAACGAGAGCACACCCAACTGGGCCCCAGACTGGAGGAGACCAAATGGGAGGTGAGTTGTCGAATGTTGTTGTCATGCCGTCATTTTACGCCGGACTGCTTCACAAACGAGGGTCAATTCAACACAAAAGATGAACATGACGGCACATGCTAGTGGATGAGTTGAATCAACTCCACAGCAACTACATCAATTTATCCACTAACCATTCAGAAACGCCTAAAAGTTGTAACTTCTTCCTGAGTCTCTCCATCAGTGTCGACTCCGGTTTGAACAATGTAAGGCTGAACACCGTCGTCATTTTGGCTGCGTGAGATTCTCCAGCTTTGTTGTTGTTGAGCTGTTAAAGCTCCGCCCTCTTCTGGAAAGGGGGGCGGGAGCAGCAGCTCATTTGCATTTAAAGGGACACACACAAAAACGGCGTGTTTTTGCTCACACCCAAATATTTGACAAGCTATAATAAATGATCTGTGGGGGATTTTGAGCTGAAACTTCACAGACTCATTCTGGAGACACCAGAGACTTTATCTTGTGAAAAGGGGCATTATAGATCCTCTTTAAAATGATAGTTTGTTATACTATTTAAGATGTTTTATGACATTTAATGACCTGAATTTTGTCTCACGCCGCTGTACCCTTCAGGTATGCCAGAAGTCTGGTGAGATTTCCTTGCTGAAGCAGCAGCTGAAGGACCTGCAGGCCGATCTGGCGCAGCGCGTTGGTGAGCTGGTGACGCTGCGCGGGCAGCTGAGGGAGGTTCGTGCGGAGCTGCAGACGAGCCAGAGTCAGCTGCAGGAGGCGCACACGGCCTCACGCACACGAACCCTGGAGCTCGAGGTCTGCGAGAACGAACTGCAGCGGCGCAAGAGCGAAAGCGAGCTGCTCAGAGAGAAAATGAGCCGCCTGGAAGAGGAGTCGTCTCGCCTGCGGGAGGCTCTGAGCGCCTCCTCCGCCGAGGATCAGCGGCTGGCCAACGAAAGCGAGGAGCTGAAAGGCTCCAAGCAGCAGATGGACAGGCTGAAGGCGGAGCTCGCTTACGAACGCCAGCATTCGTCCGATCGGGCCGCTGCGTTCGAGAGCGAGAGAAAGAGCTGGGAAGAGGAGAAAGAGAAAGTGATTCGATACCAGAAACAGTTACAGCAGAACTACGTGCAGATGTACAAAAGAAACCGCGATCTGGAGCGATCGCTCCGTGAACTCAGCCTCGAGCTGGAGTCCAGAGATCAGGACGACGAGAGCAGCGGAAATGAAGTCACCTTCGACGACATCGCTGCAACCGAGATCTGAAATCATCTTCATCACATGGTTTGAGGAACATGTAATGGGAAATTGTCACTCTAAAACTAGGTATTCGTCTACTGCCGCACTCATTTCACAGATGTGCTCTGCATAAAATGCAAAAAACTCAAAAACTGTGCACAGCATAAGCTTGTTTGTTACAGTTTGTTACATAATTTATGTGGCCTAATAATTGGTGCAACTACATTTAATTGACTCTGTGTCAATTATTTTTAGGCACATGTGGCACACAGTATGTATGGAAGCTTGTTTCTGCCATGAAATAATATAAAAGGTAATTGCGATTTTTTTATTTTTTTTTTCTCACAATTCAGAATTGTGAGTCAGAATTGAGTTTATATCTTGCAATTCTGAATTTTTTTCTCAGAATTGCAAGATATAAAGTCAGAATTGTGGGATAAAAAGTCAGAATTGCAAATTTTTTAAGTCAGAATTGCAAGTTTATATTTTGCAATTGCGAGAAAAAGTCAGAATTGCGACTATCTTGCTATTTTGACTTTATAACATGTAATTCTGACTTTATCACAATTCTCACTTTATAATTCGCAGTTGTGAGAAAAAGTCAGAATTGCGAGTTTTAAAGTCAGAATTGCAAGTTTATATTTCGCAATTGCGAGAAAAAAAGTCAGAATTGCAAGAAAAAAAGTCAGAATTGCGACTATATCTTGCTATTTTGACCTTATAACATGCAATTCTGACTTTATAACAATTCTCACTTTATAATTCGCAGTTGTGAGAAAAAGTCAGAATTGCAAGTTTATATTTCGCAATTGCGAGAAAAAAAGTCAGAATTGCGAGAAAAAAAGTCAGAATTGCGACTATATCTTGCTATTTTGACCTTATAACATGCAATTCTGACTTTATAACACAATTCTCACTTTATAATTCGCAGTTGTGAGAAAAAGTCAGCAATTGCGAGATTTAAAGTCAGAATTGCAAGTTTATATTTCGCAATTGCGAGAAAAAAAGTCAGAATTGCAAGAAAAAAAGTCAGAATTGCGACTATATCTTGCTATTTTGACTTTATAACATGCAATTCTGACTTTATCACACAATTCTCACTTTCTAATTCACAATTGCGAGAAAAAAAAGTCAGAATTGCAAGAAAAAAAGTCAGAATTACGACTATATCTTGCTATTTTGACTTTATAACATGCAATTCTGACTTTATCACACAATTCTCAGTTTATAATTCACAGTTGTGACTAAAAAAGTCAGAATTGCGAGTTTATATTTCGCAGTTGCGAGAAAAAAAGTCAGAATTGCGACTATATCTTGCTATTTTGACTTTATAACATGCAATTCTGACTTTATCACACAATTCTCAGTTTATAATTCACAGTTGTGACTAAAAAAGTCAGAATTGCAAGTTTATATTTCGCAGTTGCGAGAAAAAAAGTCAGAATTGCGACTATATCTTGCTATTTTGACTTTATAACACACAATTCTGACTTTATAATTCGCAGTTGCGAGAAAAAAAGTCAGAATTGTGAGATAGAAAGTCGCAATTACCTTTTTTTTTTTTTTATCTAGTGGCGGAAACTTCCATACAGTATGTTTGTAAACTCACAGAAGTGCACTTTTGTGTCATTATCTATGTTTCAATGCAAAGTTCGAAATTAAACTTGTGCGAAAAAAAAAAAATAAAGCACCATTTCCATCAAGAAAACCAAATCTTTAACATTTGCTGTGATGCGATTGGTCCGTTTGTTAGCCCAGTTATCCAATCACATCCTCTGTTGAGGAAAAGTCACGTGACTTTTTTCATTGCGCATCCAGGAGTTTATCCGGTAAATGCATTTCCATCGTAGTTTAAGCGCATGTTTTCCTATCTTGCCGTTTCCATTCAGCGTTTATGCGATATACCAAACTACTCGTGGCTTTCCCCTTCATTAACATGAGAAAATCCACTTCTGCTCAGTGTCTCGATTCCTAAAGCACAGTTATACTGCGATCACGTCATGTCAGAATTATCGTTATTGAGTATCTGATTAGTAAAAGCTACTCATGCTCTGAAACTCATAATTATAAAGCTGGGAACTCAGAGTTGAAGCTCAAGCCGCCTCACAAAATGGCTTTCGTTCTTCAATAGTTTAATGTATTTATAAAGTATTTTGCATTTAACAACAACACAGCTACACATACATCCATAAACATTGATTAATAACTAATTTCAGAGTCATGAGCATCTCTTACGGTAATTCTGACATGAGGTGAACGTGGCACTATTCAATACTAAAGTGAAGAATATGATCTCTTCTTTGACAAAAGCAACTGACTGTTATATTTGTACCAAAATAAAAGCATTACTGCACACTTTAGATTCACATACAGTCACATAATATTGAATAACCTCATTGTGCACACATTTATAGATGCGTAGCCACTGTGAATAGACCAAAGCATTGCTGGCGTGCGTTACACTGCTCTGTATCTTGTGGGTGATTGTGGTGGTATTATAATTTTTTTAATTAACAGTATTTGTATGAAGCCAATACATTGTATATTTTTCGTGCTGTATATTTAATGTTGTTTGTAATTAAACACCTGCAATGAATCAACTGTAATACTGGTATTTGATTCAATATTTATGTTCTTGAAAATACTGATCTTTGTGTTACCAGAGCAAATAAACCAGGATTTATTAGAATGTCTTTACATTATGTTGGATTGTTGTGATTTCTGAATATATATTTTTTGAGCGTTTGTCTGTGATCATACAGACAGACTCGGATGATGTCACTTTATTTTTCCGACGTGATTCTGCAAAATGTTACTGGATTGTGGCCGTTCATGAAGTATGTTTTAAGGATAATTTCCTCAAACTTTAAGTTCAAGTTAATGTGAATGGTAGTTTATCCTGAGTTAATCTTTAGCCACTTTAACTGCATCTATGGCTATTTTCAGGGCAAGTTTGATGTATTTTAAAAGAAACAAATAGTGAAATCGCCACTTTAACAGTCTTTTAACCAAAGAGGGTGAATCTCGCACATTGCCACGCTTATGAGATTCACCCAGTTAGTGTTTGTTCTTCATTCCTGAATGATGATTTGGTCAAATGTCATGAAATACATACGGTAAGGCATCGTGTCTGGTCATGAGACTCTGGGCTCTCTAGGAACTTTGACCACAAGCTCCATGGGGTTGATGTTCTTGTTACTGAAGGCCTGCCGAATGATCTCCACAGCATCCTGATGGGTCACAGCCTGCAGAGAGACGCCGTCCACCGACACCAGCTCAAAACCAGCCTGAGACACAGAGAACAGACACACAGACTCAGCATGAGCTGATCACACGTGCTGCCATTGACCAACAGGGCTTCATCGTCTGTTACCCGCAGAGCATCATTAGTAGATGCAGCTCCTCCTGGGAAAATCCTCTCGATCTTCACCATGGGCTGAACCCTGGACTCCGATCCTCCGGATATACTGATCCCTGATCACAACACACACATATCAATGGAGATAATTACCTGCACTTCATTTACATCATAAATTACCCACTGAGGAATGAAAGATTAGACTACACACGAAATGAACGCAGCGTCACACTTTTCCATATTCTGACATACATCTGAGTGAAGCTGCTTGCTTGCGTCGTCCTAGCCATTGGTTGTTAATTAGATTTATAGTTGTAATTAGAAGATCCAATTGTGACATTAATTAAAAATTACTAGGTCAAATTAAAAAAATTAAGCATGCATGTTTCAATCGTTCACAAGAAAATCAACAACATGCATTTAGAAAACAATTAGAAACTTGATGCCAGCTTTAATGGGGTCACCGAATTACGGAGGAAGATTAGGGCCAAGCAATAAAAAAAATAAAACCTTGAGATTAAAGTCGTTAAATTGAGAAAGAAAGTCAAAATAAAATGTTGAGAATAAACATAACATTTTTAGAATAATGTTGCTGTGTTTCAAAGAAAAGTCTAAATAAACTGAGAATAAAATTGAGAATAAAGTTGTTGCGTTTCGAGAAAAAACGTGTTAAATTTTGAGAAAAAAGTCAAAATACAATGTTGAGAATAAAATCATGAAATTGAGAATAAAGTCGTGTTATGGAAAAACTCGTTAAATTTTGAGAAAAAAAGTCAAAATGTCTAGAATAAAGTAGTTAAAAAAAAAAAAGAGTTAAATTTTGAGGAAAAAAGTTAATAAAATGTCGAGAATAAGCTAATTAAGTTGAGAAAGTCTTTTTTTTTTTTTTTTTTTTTAGAAAAAACTAGTTAAACTTTGATTAAAAAGTCAAAATAAAATGTCGAGAATAAACACTGATCGAATGCATTTTTATTCTCAACATTTTATTTTGATTATTTTAATCAAAATTTTATGAGTTTTTCTCTCAAAACTATGGAAGAGGATTAGGGCCAAGCAATAATAAAAAAATAAAACCATCTCAAGATTAAAGTTGTTAAATTTCGAGAAAAAACTCGAGAAATTACGAGAAATTTAATTACTTTATTCTCAACATTTTATCTCGACTTTTTTTCTTGAAATTTAATGACTTTTTTTCTCATAATTTAACGAATTTATTCTCGTAATTTAACGACTTTTTTCTCGTAATTTAATTACTTTGTTCTCAACATTTTATCTCGACTTTTTTTCTCATAATTTAACGAATTTATTCTCGTAATTTAATGACTTTTTTCTCGTAATTTAATGACTTTTTTCTCGTAATTTAATGACTTTTTTCTCAACATTTTATCTCGACTTTTTTCTCGAAATTTAACCATTTTTTTTCTCGTAATTTAACGAGTTTATTCTTAACATTTTATCTCGACCTTTTTCTCGAAATTTAACGAGTTTTTTTCTCATAATTTAACGAATTTTTTCTCGTAATTTAACGAGTTATTTTCTCATAATTTAACGAGTTTATTCTCAACATTTTATCTCGACTTTTTTTCTTGAAATTTAGCGACTTTTTTCTCATAATTTAACTAATTTTTTCTCATAATTTAACGACTTTTTTCTCGTAATTTAACGAGTTTATTCTCAACATTTTATCTTGACTTTTTTTCTTGAAATTTAACGACTTTTTTCTCAACATTTTATCTCGACTTTTTTTCTTGAAATTTAACGACTTTTTTCTCAACATTTTATCTTGACTTTTTTTCTTGAAATTTAACGAGTTTATTCTCAACATTTTATCTCGACTTTTTTTCTTGAAATTTAACGTTTCTTTTTCTCGTAATTTAACGAGTTTATTCTCAACATTTTATCTCGACTTTTTTTCTTGAAATTTAGCGACTTTTTTCTCATAATTTAACTAATTTTTTCTCATAATTTAACGACTTTTTTCTCGTAATTTAACGAGTTTATTCTCAACATTTTATCTTGACTTTTTTTCTTGAAATTTAACGACTTTTTTCTCAACATTTTATCTCGACTTTTTTTCTTGAAATTTAACGACTTTTTTCTCAACATTTTATCTCGACTTTTTTTCTTGAAATTTAACGACTTTTTTCTCAACATTTTATCTCGACTTTTTTTCTTGAAATTTAACGACTTTTTTCTCAACATTTTATCTCGACTTTTTTTCTTGAAATTTAACGACTTTTTTCTCAACATTTTATCTTGACTTTTTTTCTTGAAATTTAACGAGTTTATTCTCAACATTTTATCTCGACTTTTTTTCTTGAAATTTAACGTTTCTTTTTCTCGTAATTTAACAAGTTTATTCTCAACATTTTATCTTGACTTTTTTTCTTGAAATTTAACGACTTTTTTCTCAACATTTTATCTCGACTTTTTTTCTTGAAATTTAACGACTTTTTTCTCAACATTTTATCTTGACTTTTTTTCTTGAAATTTAACGAGTTTATTCTCAACATTTTATCTCGACTTTTTTTCTTGAAATTTAACGTTTCTTTTTCTCGTAATTTAACAAGTTTATTCTCAACATTTTATCTCGACCTTTTTCTCGAAATTTAACAAGTTTTTTTCTCATAATTTAACGAATTTATTCTCGTAATTTAACGACTTTTTTCTTGTAATTTAATGACTTTAATCTCAACATTTTATCTTTACTTTTTTTCTCAAAATTTAACGACTTTTTTCTCGTAATTTAACGAGTTTATTCTCAACATTTTATCTCAACTTTTTTCTTGAAATTTAACAAGTTTTTTTTCATAATTTAATGAGTTTATTCTCAACATTTTATTTCGACTTTTTTCTCGAAATTTAACAACTTGAATCTCAAGATGGTTTTATTTTTTTATTATTGCTTGGCCCTAATCCTCTTCCGTACAAAGCATAATGATTTTATCCTCAAAATTTAATGTTTATTGTCAACATTTTATTTAGATTTTTTTTCTTGAAATTTAACAAGTGTTTTTCTCGAAACTTTGTTCTCAAAATTTAACTAGTTTAATCTCGCAATTATAATGACTTTAATCTCGAGATGGTTTTATTTTATTATTACTTAACCCTAATCCTCTTCCATACCCGTTTTTGTTTGAATGTTGAATGTCCACTGAAGTTTTAGTTTCAAAATTTAGTCATAATTTAATTTATGATAATTTATTTTTTTGCTGCTGTGATTTTAAGACAGTGGTTCTCAACCGGTGGTGTTTATGTACAAATTATGTAATAAAAATAAAAACAAACAAAAACTTACTTTATTAAATTCTTTGAAAAAAAAAAAAAAAGATGTAAACAGAACTTTCCCCCTCCTCAATGTGCAGAACAGCACAAGCTACAACACATTTTACCACATTTGACTCTATCCTACTATTTTTGACTTATGAGAATTAGAGCATGTTTGTGTTGTAGAATAAACTCTCATCTCAAAAAAATCAAGGAAGAGTTGATTCCTCGAATGACCCCCTTAAAGCCTGCATAAAAAAGAAGAAGTTGCGCTCATCTTTTCTTCCCTATTATGCCGTATATCTGAGTAAAATGCTTCTGGAACAAGAACAAATGTAGGGTGGGGCTTGATTTTATCTGTGTGGAATTGATTGGATAGTTGTGGTTTGCTATTGGTGGATCTCTTGCTTCGGTTTGAAAAGATATGAAAAGAAAACTGAATACCCAGAGACTGCTTGGTTTTGCTGATGTGGACTGTTGTGAGCTCAAACTCTGGCTCATTTGTAGGCGTCTCATGCAGCTGTTGTTGCACAGACTGTCCTGCGGGCGTCACTGTTGAACTATGGCACTTCTTAAGGGAACCAAAGACCTGTGAGAGCAGCGGCCTCTTGTGGCGAGGAACGTCCACTACAGTAAACAGCACATCTGCTCCGTCTGATTTACTCTTTGAAAGCCCATTCTTGACAGGAGCTCTTCCTCTTTGTGAATGAACACATGTGTCATCTGAACGGGCGAAACCGTTGTCTGATGTCTGGGAAGAGTCTGAACGCACATTCTCCGCCAGTAGCCAGTTGGGAAGGAGCGCCTTGGAGGACGATAATGAGTCTGAATGAGTGTAAGTGTCCACAGGAACGTCCAGTAATGGGCTGAAGGCTCCGGACATGTGCAGTGACTCGTTCTGGTCTTGATAGGAGGACAAACGAAGCTGCTCGAGGCCTTCTAGAAGCTGACTGTGTCTCTCCTTGTCTTTTGAAGCATGCAGCTCAAATCCACCATGCACATCTGAGGCAGAGAGAGAGATACACTTTCCAGTTATTATTGGGAATAATGTGTGTTGATGAATAGTGTACAACAAGTCCAGGAATGACAACACTAATAACAATATAGGCTGATCTCGTATCATTGATATTTATCATCATATCGCCCAGCACTAACACTTGCTCTATCAGTGTGACTTCCTGTAAAGCTGCTTTAAAATGATGCGTATTGTTAAAATAAATTTTACTTGAAGGTTGGTCAAGTGCCGGTACAGTAGATGAAATTACTGATGGATATACAAGAAAAAATTATGCTGACCTGGTGCAGGTGTGATGAGGTGGCGTCTGGGGGCGTGGCCTGCCTGAGGAGAACTTCTGCCTAAATTAAAGACACAAGAAGAATGTACTGAAGGGTCTGCAAGCAACTATGAACCATTGTGCATTAATACGTGAAGATTTACGTGAGCGACTCTTCAGAATATCATAAGCTTCCTCTTCAAACGGAGACACCGTGCTGTTGAAGAGCGGAAGATCACTGGAGGACACGAGTGTTCTGAGAGAAGACAGACACAAAACTACAGGAACTTCTGTATAGCAAGATCATCAGATCAAAAATTGATTACACAGCATCAGTAACACTCTGCTATTTGGCTGCTTTTGTTTGTTTATCCATCTTCTTACGGGCGTCTGGTTTGCACACACTCTCACCTGATCTCTCGGAGCAGCAGCAGCTTCTCCGGCGTGTTCAGGATGGCCAGAAGCGGCTGGACGAGCGTCTGAAGCCCTCGTTCTTGCAAATACTGTCAGAACAGCAAATGAGTTTGGTCTCCGGACAAAGAAAACTTTTAATTATGTGAGATCATCTGAATCTCTCTTACCTTCTGACAGATTCCCATGAGTATGACCACATCTTCATCCTCTAGCAATCTGACAGCCATTTCTCGCACCTGATTCAGAGCGTCCCGCTCAGATAAATCACCATTATACCTGCCTGTGGAAACATTGAGCGCTTGTGAGGTGATTAGGAGATGCAACTTCTAGCTTAAACAAAGACATTTTTAACCCATATGTGTTGTTTGGGATGTTTTCATCCACTCTGGGGTGTTTTTGAGTCTTAATTTGACCACAACTTTCTGTGTTTCAGCAAATGGAATGATTTTTGGTGACAAATCTTATTTTGATACATATTTTGGGAAAATGCAAAACCTCAAAAATACACTGTGGGCAAATTTACTACCCTTTCGTTATGTTTGGGATAAAAACATTCATTAAATTAAACTGCTGTAAAAATCTATCAGATAAATATTTTTTTCTAATTTTTTTGCATAAATCTATTAATCAACCTCAGTCCTGATCAGAACTACTAAATGCTTAAAAAAAATCCAGGATTTTTACTCTTTAATTGCCAAGTTCATAAATGATGTCACTGATTTGGGGGGAAAAAACAATATAAAAAGTGAGTGTGGACTGGATATTTTTTTACCTTTTATCACAGTCTTGGGCATGTCAAAGATTAGTAACAACATTGGCTTTGATGCATTGTTAGTTTTTGTGCAGCATCAGATTTTAATTTTTTCTCCCTCATTTATTGTTTGTGGCTGTTTTTGCCCCATTGACTTCCATTATAATGACATTTTTTGATTGCAAAAGCATTGATACCATATAATCATGCATTCTGATTGTTGGTGGTTTTCCCTGTTGGGAAGAGGTAAAATTTGTAATTTTTACTATTGATCACCAGGTGGCACCATTAACCCTGTAGATAGGCCTGTGCAAAAAAAAGCTTAGTTTCTGGCTTTTATATGGAGTTATATGGAGTATAACAGCATATTATAGTGTGTGTGTGTGTGTGTGTGTGTGTGAGAGAGAGACCTTACGCCAACTTACAGTGATGTATCTGAGAAAATCAAAATATGCACCAAGTGTATTTATGCACCTGCTGCCTTTTGATGGTGAGAAGTACGGACGGCCTATGTGTGAAATGCTTGTCTTTTCTTGAGAGTAAAGCCAGTTTAAAACCTTAAGTTTAAGTATACATGGAAAGCATATGCGTTCGAAATCAAGTACACTTTGAGCTTAACAATATGATACTCTACAAAGTATAACAATATTACCCAGATGGCACTCTGAGCGGGAGGGGGATCTGGAGCGTGATCTTGAGGAATCTCTCTTTCGGAAAAGGCCGAAGAAAGTTTTGGAACGCTGTAGCCGACTGCTTCCCTCTTCTTCTCTTTCCGTCTGTTTTCTCTTCTGTTTCTTTTCCTCTTCTGTGACAAAAGCAGAAATAAACCTTAATATGAACATTATCAAAATACAGAATATGATAAACTCAGAAATATATTTGCCATGGTAAAGCAAAATATGACCGTTTATGATCTCTTTAAACCACTTAACCCTACCTGACACAGTCACATGACTTTGTGTTCGGCGTATCGGAGGACTCGGTCGGCTGAGAGCCATGAGCAGGGATGTTTTCCGGCCTTCTCTTCTGTTCCCTCCTGACTCTCTCCCATCATCCTCTCCATCGCTCCGGATCACGGAGTCCTGCAGCAGTTCTGTGGGTCCTCGGCTCACCGTCCGCAGCTGCTCTGAATGGCCCTCGTTATCAGTGGAATCTTGATGAAACTGGGCCTCAGTGGAGCCGCAGACGTCACACATTTCGGCTCCTAAGGGCAAGCTAACAGGCAGAGTAGCTTGGGAGAGGCCGCTCAATGAGCCGAGGGGCGTTCCAGAGGACAGCGAGGAGGTGGATGAGTGAGACTCAGACCCGCGTGAGGATGAACAGACAGTTCCATTGCCCGCTAACAGAGGTCAAAGGTTAGTGTGCTTAGAGGTTAGCACATTATTGTGTGAACACTAAAAAAGAAACTTACATTTATTCATCCAGCTGAACTCTGTCACCATTTCTTTGTAGGCGGGATATCTGCCAGCTTCCTGCATGTGAACAAAGAAACCACTTTTATAACAAAGCTGCCAATTACCACTGGAAATTATGGAAGCTTGTTCCCGCCACTAAATAAAAAAAATAAAAAAAAGGTAATTGCGACTTTTTTTCTCACAATTGAGAGATATAAACTCAAAATTACAAATTATAAAGTCCAACTCTGAGGAAAAAAAACTGACTTTATATCTCTCAATTGCGAAATATAAAGTAAGAATTGCGAGATATAAACTCCAGATTCTGAGAAAAAAAATCTCACTTGCAATTTATATTGTTTATATCATGCATTTCTGAATTTAGAACTCGTATTTCTGATTTGGAACTCGCATTTCTGACTTTAGAACTCGCAATTTTGACATTAGAACTCGCAAGTCAGAATTATTTCTCACAATTGCGAGTTATAAAGTAAGAATTGCGAGATATAAACTCCAAATTCTGAGAAAAAAAAAATCTGAATTGCAATTTATATTGTTTATATCACGCATTTCTGAATTTAGAACTCGCATTTCTGATTTGGAACTCGCATTTCTGACTTTAGAACTCGCAATTTCGACATTAGAACTCGCAAATCAGAATTATTTCTCACAATTGCGAGTTATAAAGTAAGAATTGCGAGAACTCCAAATTCTGAGAAAAAAAAAATCAGAATTGCAATTTATACTGTTTATATCATGCATTTCTGAATTTAGAACTCGCATTTCTGACTTTAGAACTCGCAATTTCGACATTAGAACTCGCAAGTCAGAATTATTTCTCACAATTGCGAGTTATAAAGTAAGAATTGCGAGAACTCCAAATTCTGAGAAAAAAAATCAGAATTGCAATTTATACTGTTTATATCACGCATTTCTGAATTTAGAACTCGCAATTTTGACATTAGAACTCGCATTTCCTCAGAACTTTAGAACTCGCGTTTCTGACTTTAGAACTCGCATTTCTTCAGAACTTTAGAACTCGCATTTCTTCAGAACTTTAGAACTCGCGTTTTTGACTTTAGAACTCGCATTTCTTCAAAACTTTAGAACTCGCATTTCTTTAGAACTCGCAATTCTTTAGAACTTTAGAACTCGCATTTCTTCAGAACTTTAGAACTCGCATTTCTTTAGAACTCGCAATTCTGACTTTAGAACTCGCATTTCTTCAGAACTTTAGAACTCGCAATTCTTCAGAACTTTAGAACTCACAATTCTGACTTTAGAACTCGCAAGTCAGAATTATTTCTCACAATTGCGAGTTATAAAGTAAGAACTTTAGAACTCGCATTTCTGACTTTAGAACTCGCATTTCTGACTTTAGAACTCGCATTTCTTCAGAACTTTAGAACTCGCAATTCTTCAGAACTTTAGAACTCGCATTTCTTCAGAACGTCTCGGTTACAAAGGTAACTCTCGTTCCCTGAAGGAGGGAACGGAGACGTACGTCGGACAGACCGACGAATAGGAATCTCGCTAGAGAGGCCAATCTACTTTGAGTGTAACTAAAACGAGCCAATGCACATTGGCATGCAATCATATGCATCAGCTGCTCGCCTCGCAGCGCGGGTATATAATGAGCAGCAGGTGCGTTGCATCTTCAGGTTTTCGCTGAGGAGCCGAACCGGATAGGCGGCAGCATCAGCGGGGTACAGCGACTGTGGCGACGGGACGTACGTCTCCGTTCCCTCCTTCAGGGAACGAGGGTTACCTTTGTAACCGAGACGTTCCCATTCAGTCGGTCACGTTCGACGTACGTCGGACAGACCGACGAATAGGAATCCCTACCAAAGCGCCACAGAAGCTGCCCCCTTCCAGCGCTCTGTTGTAAGCCACCTGAACCCCCTTGCCTGAGGATGGTGGGACAGGGCTAACACAGAGAGAGTCGATCACTGCTGTTCCCCAAAACCCATTCAGTGAGACTATTGGATAACGCTGGGAAAGCGTACCCTTTCGCTGGGAAAGGAACACTGCGGAAGCCACATCCTTCCCCGAAGGAGTTATGTGGAGAAGTACATATGGACTAACCCTGTAGGGCTGTGCTACATATGGAAGAGCTGGGGTGACTCCAACCCGATGAAGGGTAGGTTCTCCCAGAGGGAAAGACACGGGCTTCGTTTAGGAGCAACCGTGGAACCAACCATATGGGATCCCCGTAGGGTCACACATATGGAACCCAGCCTAAACCCGGTTCTCAAGGATACAACGGAGTATAGGCCTGGCGCCAGACGCTCCGCCACGTCGGCTGCCGAAGGGATATCGGAGGACTCGACAGGGTCTGCCTTGTAGGGACTCTCTGGAGAAAAGAAGCGCATGTAGCGCAGCAAGCCGACACTAAGCCGGGGCCTCTCCGTGCCTCTGACCTGTGGCGAGAACACGGGAGGAGACCGGCTCGGCACGAAGGCTATAGTATCTAGCGAACGTGTTAGGTGTCGCCCAGCCCGCAGCTCTACAAATGTCTGTCAGCGAGGCGCCACGAGCCAGCGCCCAGGAGGATGCGACACCTCTCGTGGAGTGAGCATGCAACCTGAGCGGGCAGGGCACGCCCTGCGCTTGGTAAGCCAGGGCGATGGCATCCACTATCCAGTGGGCCATCCTCTGCTTGGAGACAGCCTTTCCCTTCTGCTGGCCTCCATAACAGACAAAGAGCTGGTCTGAGGTCCTGAGGCTTCTATGTACTGTCGCAAAGCGCGAACTGGACAGAGCAAAGCCAGGGCTGGGTCTGCCTCCTCCGAGGGCAGCGCTTGCAGGCTCACCACTTGGTCCCTGAAGGGAGTGGTAGGAACCTTGGGCACATAGCCAGGCCGGGGTCTTAGTACCACGTGGCTATCACCCGGCCCGAACTCCAGGCACGATACGTCGACCGAAAATGACTGCAGGTCCCCTACCCTCTTGATGGAGGCCAATGCAACCAGCAGCGAAGTCTTCATAGACAGAATCTTTAAGTCTGCCGATTGCAAAGGCTCAAAGGGAGCAAGGGGGTAAGTCACCTAGAACCTCCACGTCCTGTCCAGGGACCAGACATGGAGTTTCCAGAGGTCTGGACGCGGGTGCCAAAGAGTGCCCCGTCTCTGAGAAGAAGGTCCTTCCTCAGAGGAATGGGCCAGGGAGGGCTGTCGCAAGGAGTGAAAGTTCTGGGAACCAGGTCTGGTCGGGCCAATAGGGCGCAACTAAGAGGACCTGCTCCTCGTCCTCCCTGACTTTGCACAGGGTCTGTGCAAGTAGGCTCACTGGGGGAAACGCATATTTGCGAAGGCCCCGGGGCCAGCTGAGTGCCAGTGCGTCTGTCCCGAGTGTTCCCTCGGACAGGGGAAAAACAACTGGCAGTGGGAGGTTTCCAGTGAGGCAAACAGGTCTACCTGAGCCTCTCCAAACTCTCTCCAGATCAGCTGGACCACCTGGGGGTGGAGTCGCCATTCTCCTGGCAGCTCAGCTCATGATAGCTCGTAGGCCACATGGCTGAGCACACCAGGGACAAGAATGGCATGAAGCGACCTCAGACGCTTCTGACTCCAGAGGAGATGGCAGGTGAGTTGCGACATGCGACGGGAGCGTAGACCACCTTGATGGTTGATGTACGCAACGGTCGCAGTGTTGTCCGTACGGACCAGTACATGCTTGCCCCGTAGCGGCCCTTTGAGGCGGCTCAGAGCAAGATGTACTGCTAGCAACTCGAGGCAATTGATGTGCCAATGCAGATGGGGTCCCGTCCAAACCCCTGACACTGCATGCCCGTTGTACGTGGCACCCCAGCCGGTGGCAGGAGCATCTGTGAATACCACAGCATGCCGGGACACTTGTTCTAGGGGCACTCCTGCCCGGAGAAACAAAGGGTCCGACCACGGACTGAAGGCTTGCCACGCCCATCTCGGGACTCGGCCGTGAAGCCAGTGTTGAAGCAGTCTCATATGAAGCAGACCAAGCGGGGTTACTGCCGCCGTGGCCGCCATATGCCCCAGGAGCCTCTGAAAGAATTTCAGTGGGACCGCTGTCCTGCCATTGAACGTATTCAGGCAGTTCAACACCGACTGAGCACGTTCCTCTGTGAGGCGTGCTATCTGTTCGACCGAATCCAGCTCCATACCGAGAAAAGAGATCCTCTGCACAGGGGAGAGTTTGCTCTTTTCCCAGTTGACCTGAAGACCCAACTGGCTGAGGTGTCTGAGCACCAAATCCTTGTGTTCGCACAAGTAACCCCGGGACTGTGCTAGAAAGAGCCAGTCGTCGAGGTAGTTGAGAATGCGAACACCCTGTTCTCTCATGGGAACAAGGGCTCCCCCTACGACTGGGCCGACAGGCGCCAGCCCGAAGGGTAGGACTCTGTACTGATATGCTCGACCTTCGAACGCAAAGCGCAGGAATGGCCTGTGTCGCGGAAGAAACGAGACATGGAAGTACACGTCCTTCAGGTCGATCGCTGCAAACCAATCTCGGGGACGGATGCACTCAAAAATGCGCTTCTGCGTCAGCATTTTGAACGGTAGCTTGTACAGGCTCCGATTCAAAACTCGCAGGTCCAAGATCGGTCGTAACCCACCGCTCTTTTTGGGTACAATGAAGTAGGGAATGTAGAACCCTGACCTCATATCGGCTGGAGGGGCCGGCTCTATCGCGTCCTCCGCCAGTAGGACTGCGATCTCCGCACGCAAGACAGGGGCAACAACATCTTTCACTGTAGTGAAGAGGACGTCCCTGAACTTGGGGGGATGCCGGGCGAACTGAATCGCATAGCCGAGCCTGATGGTCCGAATGAGCCAGCGAGACGGACTGGGGAGCGCTAACCAGGCTCGCAGAGACCGTACAAGCGGGACCAAAGGGACCACTGGCGTACCCGCAGCGGGGCAGCGAGGTGGAACACAGGGACGCAGCTCGGGGGGCTCTCTTTGTGAGGCGGCCCGAAGCGGCGTCACAGTGTGCTAGGCAACACTTACCCGGTTCCACGGATGGACAGAGGGAGCAGTCGAGGCTTTGGCTGCCCGCTGCTCGCTGCTGTCCGCTGGCGACAGAAGATGGGGATGAGAGTGGTGAGGTTTTTCTCCTCCCACTGCTCTCCAACCCTCTTCAGACCTGGAAATGGAGGAACTGCTCTTTTAATTTTGGGTACCGCTGCCTCTTGGGTCAGTGGCGGAACAGAAACAAACCCAATAAAAGGATTTACCACCCGGCCCTCCTCCAGGGGTGGAAGAGCAGCCCCACCCATCTCTGGGTCGCCCGTCTCAGGGGTGATTCTCACCAACCACTTAAACAGCTGCAGAGACGGGAGGCGTCATCTCCCCGCAATGGACACAGCAGAGCCTGCTGGGCCAGAGTTTCTTGCAGGGGATGACACCCTTGGCGACGAGCAGACCGAGGGGCGGCCCAAGAGGAACTCAATGGTTTGTCATGGGAAGCTCCCCGATCCGCTACTAACTGAGGAGAACCGCTGGGCTCAGTCCTCGACAGTGTCACCGAAAAGGCCACCTCGTAAGATGGGAGCATTGAGAAAGCATTTAGCTTGACAACCTCTCGCACCTCACAAGGTAAGCCAGGGGGCACTTCTGGACCACTGAGGTGGACATCGTCTGGCTGAGGGCCTGCGCCATGACCTTGATCATGGTTAGTCAACAAGCGCAGCTCAACCCCAGCACAGAACTACCCTCATGCAAAAAGAGTGCCTTGGCCTCACATGCAGGGTGGGTGTGGTCTGTGTACAGCCACCCCAACCAAGAGGGTAGTGAGAGAGGAAAAACTTATGCAGATTTTGGCACTTTTGGCATTCCATATTTATGGCACCAACATACCCCCATACTGCCAAGTTTTCCATGCACATCTGGAAGACCCAGGAAAGCATGGCTGTAAACTCCGAATCTGAGTCAGCATAAGCACACACCATTACAGTGGGCAGCGTCACCCTCATTTCCAGAGCATAACAGCACTCTCTCCGATGCTGCAATCGACGTCTGTCCCTCAGCTGGAGCTCTGAATGAAATGCTAGGTTCCCTTATGAGAAGGACCAGCAATCCAATACAGAAACTGCACAGCTTGCAATGCGCTAGAGAGGGAGGGGCCCTAGGGGGTTGGTTCCCCGAAGGAACCCCTCAACCTCATGTCACCCAAGCCATATCAGCAAAGTAGACCTCTTCTGGTGCACCAGAGAGGGCGCTACAATGGAGATTATGCAAGGGAACCGCGCATCTAGAGCGCCGAGCGAGCGCTGGGTTGCCGTGACAACCTGCGCTGCAGCCCGGCAGCTCGACGGCACACGACACGCAGAGGAGCGAGAGGTTTGCTCTCGCTGATCTCCACGGTCTTCCCAGAGTGTCGGGCAGACCCGCGGCTGTGCTTTACACACAAGCGGCAGCTGGCCAACAACAGAGGGGACTCAAGCTTCCCGGAGAAAGAAGAGTCACGACCGCCGTGTCGACGTGATCATGTTCTCATATGAAAACATGAAACACCCACGAACATCATTTCAACACGCGCCCAGACATGTGAAACAGTGATCGTGGCCGTCAGTGAGGACAGGAACGACCGCATCCAGAAACACAAGTAGGATGTCATCTTTAAAAAGACGCGAATGTACTTGTGTAAGCTCTTTCAGGGACTTTACTCTTTTAAAAGTGCTGAAGCACGCAGGGGAACGGCCACCGCAACACAGACAGGGATTGTGTGCAGCCTGTCGTGTGCCCTCTCTCTCTCTTTGAAGGCGCTCACTCTTACCAGCCGTAAAAACGGCTTTTCAGCGCTCAAAAGCGCACCGTACCGGCCGTGAGAACAGCCTTCCGACGCTGTCAAAACAGCTATTTGCTCAAAAACGGCAAACGAAACAAAAACAGAAAAAGAGAGGACTTCAACCCCACTGCTGTGCTGTTCGCCTGCACTCGGAAAAAAAGAGAAGTTCAACCAAAAAGCTTGACTCGTCTTCTAGCAGACACTCGCTTGCAGAGAACAGGAACAAACACCGTTCGGCTCCGAAGCGAAAACCTGAAGATGCAACGCACCTGCTGCTCATTATATACCCGCGCTGCGAGGCGAGCAGCTGATGCATATGATTGCATGCCAATGTGCATTGGCTCGTTTTAGTTACACTCGAAGTAGATTGGCCTCTCTAGCGAGATTCCTATTCGTCGGTCTGTCCGATGTACGTCGAACGTGACCGACTGAATGGGAACTTTAGATCTCGCATTTCTTCAGAACTTTAGAACTCACAATTATGACTTTAGAACTCGCAATTCTGACTTTAGAACTCGCAATTCTTTAAAACTTTAGAACTCGCATTTCTTCAGAACTTTAGAACTCGCAATTCTTTAGAACTTTAGAACTCGCATTTCTTCAGAACTTGCAAGTCAGAATTATTTCTCACAATTGCGAGTTATAAAGTAAAAACTTTAGAACTCGCATTTCTGACTTTAGAACTCGCATTTCTTTAAAACTTTAGAACTCGTGTTTCTGACTTTAGAACTCGTATTTCTTTAGAACTTAAGAACTCGCACTTCTTCAGAACTTTAGAACTCGCATTTCTTCAGAACTTTAGAACTCACAATTATGACTTTAGAACTTGCACTTCTTTAGAACTCGCAATTCTGACTTTAGAACTCGCAATTCTGACTTTTAATTCTGACTTCAGAACTTGCAAGTCAGAATTATTTCTCACAATTGCGAGTTATAAAGTAAGAACTTTAGAACTCGAGTTTCTGACTTTAGAACTCGTATTTCTTTAGAACTTAAGAACTCGCACTTCTTCAGAACTTTAGAACTCACAATTATGACTTTAGAACTTGCGTTTCTTTAGAACTCGCAATTCTGACTTTTAATTCTGACTTCAGAACTCACAAGTCAGAATTATTTCTCACAATTGCGAGTTATAAAGTAAGAATTGTGAGATATAAACTCCAAATTCTGATAAAAAAGTCAGAATTGCGATTTATATAGTTTATATCACGCAATTCTGACTTAGAACTCGCAGTTCTGACAATCGCAGTATAAACGTCAAAATTCTGTTACAAAAATTCAGTTACATGACTTCACATTCAGGTAAAACAAATAAAATATATCAATATATATCAAAATATACATCATATATAAAACATTTGCTTTTAGTAAGCGTTTTATTTTGACTGTTTTTGTGGTTAATTTACATTTTATGATTTAATGAATTATTAGCTTCACAAACCCCAGTTTGTGTTAGACAAGGTTGACTGTTTTGTCTGTACTGGCTTAAACATAACTGTTAACAGAGAACAGTATGACTTATTTCCTCCCAAACCATTTATCTGGTTCCTGGTCATGAATGTTGGCATGTTTATATGGACATTAAGTGTGTATGAGTTTGCAGGAATACCTGATCCAGGAACAGAGTGAATAATGCACAGCCTGACACACAGAAACCAGAGAGCCACATCAGCCATCTGCTCTGTGTGTGTGTGTGTGTGTGTGTGTGTGTGTGTGTGTGTGTTTCACTCACTTTAATAGTCAGTATAACATGAGGTTGGCTCTTCAGCACTTCTACTGCTCTGTAATGGTTGATGTTCTCAAAGCTCACGCCATTGGCTGACAGGATCTGATCCCCCATCTTAACTCCGCCCTGTTCTGCCAGACCACCAGGATCCAGCCTATAAACAGCCAATCAGACACAAAACTTTGACATCAAAACACAAAAGAAAACCCCCCAGCACATTTCACATTGTATCAGAGCTTGATTAGTTTTTCAATGAAAATTACAAACAGTAACGTTCCACTACATGCAGCAGCGCATATAAAGTCCCAGCATGCAGCATTCTTTATGTTACTCTCACTATAGTTTGTGTGTGTACTGACTTTGATACATAGATGCCCAGGTTGTATTCTCGTCCTCCACGGATGTTGAGTCCCAGGCAGGGCTGGTTGTGCGAGAGATGCAGGTGAACCGTTCGACACAGCGCTCCGTCTGAGCTGTACACGGAGACTGGAGCGTCCGATTCCTCAACCACCATCCGCCGATGGATCAGATCCACCCTAAACACGCAAACACACACGCTGAGCATCACAGATATAAACCCCAAACCGCTTGATTGGGTTGGTGACACTCACCATGTGGTTTTCTCATTAGTGTAGCGAACGCCAGGCACGCGGCCCACGCGCTGGACGACCAATCGGAGGCGAGCGTGACCCGACAACACCTTCACAGCGCTGCTCATGCTGACGTTCTCCAGACTCACGCCGTTCACCTCCACTAACTTATCACCAACACACAGACCCGCCAGCTCTTTATATAGTGAGATATAAAGTCAGAATTGTGAGATATAAAGTCAGAATTGCGATATATAAAGTCAGGATTGAGTTATATAGTCAGAATTTCAAGGCTTCGGTCACTTTTGACCGAGAAGGAGATAAGTGTGACCCCTAAACGAAGAGGACCAGAGGATTAAGTAACTCTTTCATCATGGAAACACACATAAATACACAGAGCCTCTCACCTGCAGCGCTGTTTTTCTGCACTTTGCTGATGAAGACACTGAGTCCGTGTTCAGATCCTCCTCGCACGCTGAAGCCCAGCTGACCGTCATCCCCCCTGATGACCGTCAACCTCACCATCTCACCTGCAGACAGACACACCAGCGTTCAGCTCTCGCCGCTCACACGCTCTGGCTTCATTCACTTCATCTGCTTCACCCGTCTCACCCTCCATCTGTGAGTCTCAGTCCTGTCGGAGGCCGTGAACTCGTCCCAGAATGCCCGAGATCTCTCAGATCACTGCGTCACAAAACAGACACATCCAACAGTCTTTATAAAACAGAATTGCGAGTTATAAAGTCAGAATTGCGAGATATAAAGTCAGATTTGCGAGATATAAAGTCAGAATTGCGAGATATAAAGTCGGAATTGAGAGATATAAAGTCAGAATTGCGAGATATAAAGTCGGAATTGCGAGATATAAAGTCGGAATTGCGAGATATAAAGTCGGAATTGCGAGTTATAAAGTCAGATTTGCGAGATATAAAGTCAGAATTGCGAGATATAAAGTCAGAATTGCGAGTTATAAAGTCAGAATTGAGTGATATAAAGTCAGAATTGCGAGATATAAAGTCAGAATTGAGAGATATAAAGTCAGAATTGAGAGATATAAAGATAAAGTCAGAATTGCGAGATATAAAGTCAGAATTGCGAGATATAAAGTCAGAATTGCGAGATATAAAGTCAGAATTGCGAGATATAAAGTCAGAATTGCGAGATATAAAGTCAGAATTGCGAGATATAAAGTCAGAATTGCGAGATATAAAGTCAGAATTGCGAGATATAAAGTCAGAATTGCGAGATATAAAGTCAGAATTGCGAGATATAAAGTCAGAATTGCGAGATATAAAGTCAGAATTGCGAGATATAAAGTCAGAATTGCGAGATATAAAGTCAGAATTGCGAGATATAAAGTCAGAATTGCGAGATATAAAGTCAGAATTGCGAGATATAAAGTCAGAATTGCGAGATATAAAGTCAGAATTGCGAGATATAAAGTCAGAATTGCGAGATATAAAGTCAGAATTGCGAGATATAAAGTCAGAATTGCGAGATATAAAGTCAGAATTGCGAGATATAAAGTCAGAATTGCGAGATATAAAGTCAGAATTGCGAGATATAAAGTCAGAATTGCGAGATATAAAGTCAGAATTGCGAGATATAAAGTCAGAATTGCGAGATATAAAGTCAGAATTGCGAGATATAAAGTCAGAATTGCGAGATATAAAGTCAGAATTGCGAGATATAAAGTCAGAATTGCGAGATATAAAGTCAGAATTGCGAGATATAAAGTCAGAATTGCGAGATATAAAGTCAGAATTGCGAGATATAAAGTCAGAATTGCGAGATATAAAGTCAGAATTGCGAGATATAAAGTCAGAATTGCGAGATATAAAGTCAGAATTGCGAGATATAAAGTCAGAATTGCGAGATATAAAGTCAGAATTGCGAGATATAAAGTCAGAATTGCGAGATATAAAGTCAGAATTGCGAGATATAAAGTCAGAATTGCGAGATATAAAGTCAGAATTGCGAGATATAAAGTCAGAATTGCGAGATATAAAGTCAGAATTGCGAGATATAAAGTCAGAATTGCGAGATATAAAGTCAGAATTGCGAGATATAAAGTCAGAATTGCGAGATATAAAGTCAGAATTGCGAGATATAAAGTCAGAATTGCGAGATATAAAGTCAGAATTGCGAGATATAAAGTCAGAATTGCGAGATATAAAGTCAGAATTGCGAGATATAAAGTCAGAATTGCGAGATATAAAGTCAGAATTGCGAGATATAAAGATAAAGTCAGAATTGCGAGATATAAAGTCAGAATTGCGTGATATAAAGTCAGAATTGCGAGATATAAAGTCAGAATTGCGAGATATAAAGTCAGAATTGCGAGATATAAAGTCAGAATTGAGAGATATAAAGATAAAGTCAGAATTGCGAGATATAAAGTCAGAATTGCGAGATATAAAGTCAGAATTGCGAGTTATAAAGTCAGAATTGCGAGATATAAAGTCAGAATTGCGAGATATAAAGTCAGAATTGCGAGATATAAAGTCAGAATTGCGAGATATAAAGTCAGACTTGCGAGATATAAAGTCAGAATTGCGAGATATAAAGTCAGACTTGCGAGATATAAAGTCAGAATTGTGAGATATAAAGTCAGAATTGAGAGATATAAAGTCAGAATTGAGAGATATAAAGTCAGAACATCAAAATGTTGAATCGCATCAGTGATGAACATCAAAACTCTCACCGCTGCTGGTACCAGATGAAAAAATATTGTTTAGTGATTGTGTTTACAGCTTCTACAGTATTTGATGCTTATGCATAATTAAAGTCATAAGTGTTTCAAATGAGAATTGATTTTTTTTATCCATATAAATATCAGAATCTGCACCAAAATGCATATTTTTGCTTAGTTTGGGCCTTTGAATAAAATTAAGCTGTTTCTTTCCTTCCATATTCACACTATATCATACTATTTGAGCCATAAAAGCTTGGTGTATCAAATAGGATACCCAATAAAAGACCTTTTACAGGTTTACTTTACTATATTCATATTTATAATAGTATTGTATTGTAGTGTATAGTATTATCATAGTATTTATGGTAGTTTTAAGTGGATTATAACAAGATAAATTCTTTACTTTATTACTTTTATGAAGTGATTATTTATCATGTTGTGAAGATGTTGTAAATAATAATATTTGGGCACTTTTTGATTGATCCATGAACGCGCTTCTCTGACGCAGCTCCAGTCGTAATCCCGCGCTCACGCGCGCGCGCACTCAGGTGTCATTCCGCGCCTCAGACAGCAAACTAGCACAAACAAGCACTTTAACCAACTTATATGTCAGTACTTGTCGATATATAGAAACTGTTTAATGTGTTCAAGTCGATTAGAAGCAGTTCCGTTAATTTCTATTCTGAATAACGGCAGAAACGCGCCGTGTTGCTTTAATCATTAAAGATCGCGCGTGAAAGACGCCACAGGTGAATGAAATACCGTTATAAACAACACGAACTCTCTAGTCGACACTTACTAACACTTTAACCGAAGATGAATTACCTGTTTAAGTTGTACCTGTTTCCATTCTGACGCGAGCATCGCAATTTCTGACTCCTGCGGCTGTTAAGCGTTCTCTGCCATGACCCGCTCTGTGATTGGCTGCATTGAAAAGGTTGTAAGATTTCTATTGGATTCCGCACCTGTCAATCTTCACTCGGAGGCGGATCCTCTATATATATACATGGAAGCGTGACATTTTGTGTAGTTCTTTTTGTTTTGTTTTAGGCAACAGATTACTTTAAAAATACTTCTACTTTTACTAAATAATTTTGTCATAAGCATGCAGACTTTGATCTACACTTTAACAAAGGATTTAATGAAAATAAAGAGGAAAAGGAAAATCATATTTCTTTATTTAAACCATTACAAATGTTTGCTTACAGTAACAGTAATTTGATTTGTTTTACATTAACAAAGAGGAATTAAAAAAAAAAAATATATATATATATATATATATATATATATATATATATATATATATATATATATATATATATATATATATGGAAGTTTGAAACATTACTATTTTTAATGTTTTTGAAAGTCTCTTATGCTTATTAAGGCTGCATTTATTTCATTATAAATACAGAAAAAACAGTAATATTGTGAAATATTATTACAATTTAAAATAACTGTGTACTATTTAAATATATTTGACAAAGTAATTTATTCCTGTGATCAAAGCTGAATTTTCAGCATCATTACTCCAGTCTTCAGTGTCACATGATCCTTCAGAAATCATTCTGATATGCTGATTTATTATCAATGTTGGAAACTGTTGTGCTGCTTAATATTATTTTATAACCCGTGATACTTTTTCAGGATTCATTGATGAATAAAAGGTTGAAAAGAACAGCATTTATTAAAAATAGAAATATTTTCTAACAATATAAATCTTTACTCTCACTTTTTATCAATTTAACACATCCGTGCTGAATAAAAGTATTAATTTCTTTCAAAAAGAAAGAAAGAAAGAAAAATTACTGACCCCAAAGTTTTGAACGGTAGTGTATATTGTTACAAAAGATTTCTGTTTTAAATAAATGCTGATATTTTTTTAACTTTTTATTCATCAATGAATCCTGAAAAAGAATCACAGGTTATAAAATAATATTAAGCAGCACAACTGTTTCCAACACTGATAATAAATCATCATATTAGAATGATTTCTGAAGGATCATGTGACACTGAAGACTGGAGTAATGATGCTGAAAATTCAGCTTTGCATCACAGAAATAAATTATATTTTAAAGTATATTAAAATAGAAAACCATAGTTTTAAATTGTAATAATATTTCACAATATTACTGTTTTTTCTGTATTTATTATGAAATAAATGCAGCCTTAATGAGCAGAAGAGACTTTGTTCAAAAACATTAAAAATAATAATGTTTCCAAACTTGACTGGTAGTGTGTGTGTGTGTGTGTGTGTGTGTGTGTGTGTGTGTGTGTGTGTGTGTGTGTGTGTGTGTTGATGGTCTGAAGTGTGAATCATCAAGTCTGTCCCCTCATTAGAGTTTAGGATCAGTCTGTCATATAGACACTTTCAGATATTTCTGAACGTTCACAGATGATAAGGTGAATTATTTGATATGAATCTAATTCTCTCGAGTCTCTTCTGTTTTCTGAATCCTGCTGACAGCCATCCGGACCGCAGAGAGATCGGCTTTATCTCCAAACTCTTTCTCATGGTGCTCCAGCAGAATTCCCTGAAAACACAAACACATGAGAACACATACAGCTAGAACACCACCAATGGCTTTCAGGCACTAATAGTCATTCACTAGTCATCAAGTGGCATTTTAATATCATGCATGGAGTGAATCACCTGATTCTCTGGTCCAATCACATAAAGGCCTCCTAATACAAAGCCCTCCCCCTTCCTGTTGCCATGGTAACCTTTCCTCCACACCCGCAGGATGTTCCGCCAAACTCCAAACCGAGCGATTCCCAAACCCCTCATCGTCCTCCGCTTCGGACCGTAGAAACACATCTGGAACATCGAAGGAAACTGTAAACGTCTCTATATATATATTCTGTCAACAAACTCCCAAATGTCTATTGCTCAATTATGCCTGAATCACCTTCTCATCGAGGAATATCTCTCCGCTGAAGTAGGGTCTGAAGTCCTCAATCTCTGTGCCGATGTTCTCTTTGACCACAGCGTATAGAGATACACCACAGTCATCCAGCTGAGGCTTCAGAGAGGAGAGCTCAGACGCCTCCTGACACACACACACACTGTAAGTCCTGTGTCATTATTCACATGATAACATGAGACAGACTCACGCACCTCTCTGCACAAAGATCATCCTGGCCGTCTGACAGCCATAATAACGGCTCCCGTCCGCTCCCACAGAGAGACGGCCTTAAAGTTCCCCTCGTCTTCTGAGAAACACACACACACACACACACACTAACTCAGTGAATGCCTATTTGTTGAACTGAACAGCAAATTACAGATGCATGAACAACCAAAAACATTTTTTTTCCCCCCTCAAGCAGACATAAACAATGGAATTTAAAATACAATTTCAATAATGTTACTCACACATACATTTATGCAGTATTTTATTTTGCGTATAGTGGAAAGGAACTGATTGGGTAATGAAAAGTGAGTGTTACAGACATACAAAGACACTTTACTATCCCATGAGACTTTGGAAGAGGACTTGTAAATTGCATGGAAGCAACAAAATTTACATTGCAATACATGCCAAAATGGCAGATGTAGCATGTCTGGATTGCATTCATATAGAATATATCCTTTTTTATTAATTAGTCACCAACTAAATTCTTCTTCAAAGTAAAATGACTAAACAAAGAATTCATGATAAATGGACTTCGATATTTTACAAAGCTTGAGGTATTCCTGTTGTGAAAACTGTTCTTGTTGTGTAAAATGCTTTAAATTACCTGAATTTACTGAAATTTGCTGAATTTTTTGAAACTGTTATGAATTAAAATCACTGCACTGGAAAAAATGCTGTTCTTACTTAGAGTTTTTGTCTTGTTTCCAGTCCAAATATCAAAAAATTCGTAGATCAGGAAGCATATTCTTGACAAGTAAAAATTATTTTCTTGTTTTTTTTTGGAAAAATAAGTAAAAATTAAGTGAGTTTTTCCTTAAAACAAGCAAAATAATCATATTTCAAACTGAAAACAAGATTATATACCTTATTTTTGGTTTGATATAAGATTATTTTGCTTGTTTTAAGGAAAAACTCACTTAATTTTGACTTATTTTTTCTGAAAACAAGAAAATAATTTTTACTTGTCAAGAAAATGCTTCTTGATTAAGAATTTTAAGATATTTTGACTAGAAACAAGACAAAAACTCTAAGTAAGAACAACATTTTTTGCAGTGTGAAAATGGCCTGGATATTATATTGACCACCACAATACAATATGTAATGTATTATTTATTTCTAAACACCCTTTTTTTTAAAATAAATTTATATTCATGTGAACCCTGATAATTATGGAAGGTACAAACACTGTTGCAGGTGTGTTTATTATTCAGAAAAGCCCATACCGCAAATGTAAAATAAGATTCTCAACCGTACAGTAGAGTTTTATATCTTTTAGATAAAAACATAAATTTTTAGGTCATTTTTTTATATGTCCAATAATAAGAATTTTAAGAAAAATATTTTTTTCATTGGCTCCTTCTAGGGGTGAAAGTTAAAGGGTTAAATCAAGATACTGAAAAAGCAAAACGACTGAAGATATTAATTCTTGTTTTCTGAAAAATGTGTCAAAATGCAACAAGTTTGTGCTTAAAACAAAAACAAACATCTGTCAGTGGGGTCAGAAAAATAATATTTTTTCTTGTTTTAAACAAAGTCCCTTAATTTTAATACATTTTTTAGAAAAGAACACTTGATATCTTCAGTCATTTTGCTTCTCCAGTAAATGTATCTTGATTTAAGAATGTTTAGATATTTGTGCTGGAAAACAAGACAGAAATGATATATCAAATATAATTCGATCCATGTTGTGGAGTCTCACCTCCGGTGGTGGATCTGAGATCTGCTCTGGCCAGCGCGTCCACATCCGTCTGGTCCGGTTGGATCAGAAAGAGATCCGTGTTGGCCAACAGAAGGTACGCTGCAACAACACACAATCCCACCACACACAAACCCTCCGGATCCGGCAGGAACACTGAAGAAAGAGAGAGAAACATTCATTTAATCCATTTTTGATGTTTCTTTATACACAGCAACACTGAAAATGCTGGATTATTATGAGAATTAAGAATCATTTCACAGTCATTCACAATTCTACAGAAAAAATATTCTACTTATTTCTACTTACTGTCTGCAGATGATTACTGTGTGATGTTGTTCTGGTCATCAGCGCTCGTCTCACTCTCACACTATATATAACAGAACAATCTGCATAAAAGACGCATTAACCAATCAGGGGAAAGAACAGAATGACACCGTGACCTCAGCTTTATCTGACATTCCTGTCAAACTGTTTTCCTGCCAAATTAAATCCTCCTGAGATGTAGAAATGATGGATGAGGTGCTTTAAACAGAATATAGAAGTTGTTTTAGAGAGTTCACATAGTTTAAACATATTTACAGTTTTAAAAATCTCTAGATTGCATGAATCAAATCCACAGCAACTACATCAATGTATCCACTAACCGTTCAGAAACGTCTAAAAGTTGTAACATTAATTTCTCCATCAGTGTCGACTCCGGTTTGAACAATGTAAGGCTGAACACTTTTGTCATTTTGGCTGCGTGAGATTCTCCAGCTTTGTTGTTGTTGAGCTGTTAAAGCTCCGCCCTCTTCTGGAAAGGGGGCGGGGAGTAGCAGCTCATTTGCATTTAAAGGGACACACACATAAACTGTGTGTTTTTGCTCACACCCAAATATAATAAATGATCTGTGGGGGATTTTGAGCTGAAACTTCACAGACACATTCTGGAGACACCAAATATTACATCTTGTGAAAGAGGCATTGTTTATTATTATTTTTATTATTTATTTTAATTTACCATTTATTTATTTAATAAAGTATTAAACAAACTCAAAATACAGTAATGCATTCAAAAGTAATAATGACACACATTTGATAGACTACAGTGTGTGTTTATTGTTGGTGATACAGGTGTGTGTTTGTAGAGCTTGAAACATCGAGACAAACCCTTCATCTGAGTTTAGAGTCAGTCTGTCATCAACTACACACACACACACACACACACACACACACACACACTACATGTGTATTCTGTAGTGTTTACATATGGACGCTTAGCTTGAGTTTGTGACTATTTTAATTCAGTTTTTATCTGTTTAACAGCTTGAATCACATCATATTTCTTGACTTTGTCTCCGAACTCCATCTCCCGGTGCTCCAGCAGGATTCCCTGTGGGAAAACCATATAGAAAAGCATTTTTAATCAATATTTGCATTCATGCATCAGGCAGAGTGTGTTCATTCCATCACCATGTTCACTGTCCAATGCATGTGATTGTGGTGTGAATCTGGATTAAAAACTTGGGTAACACTTTATTTTACAGTGTCATTGTTACATGCAGTTACTATAGTAATAACTATAAATTATGCATAATTACATGCAACTAACCCAAAATCAAGCCTAACCTTAATCCTAACCCAATAGTAAGTACATGTAGTTACTTAATATTACTCAATACTTAATTACAGTGTAACAAAGACACCTTAAAATAAAGTGTAACCAAAACTTGCTGTGTTCATGCACCTGCTGACGAGGTCCGATGACATAAACCGCACCCAAGACGAAGCCCTCGCCCCGCACGTTACCCCAGTATCCGTTCTGATACGCCCTCCAGCCGTTGGTCCAGACGCCGGCCCGCAGGATCCCCGAGACGCCCATCCAGCGCTCCTGAGGCCCGTAGAATCCTCTCTGAACACACGAGACACACGGATTCAGTGCGAGCGACTTCTGCATCTGTTTGACAGTTAATATGTGAGGATCTGAATCACCTTCTCATCGAGGAATATCTCTCCGTTGAAGTAGGGTCTGAAGTCCTGAATCTCTGTGCCGATGTTCTCTTTGACCACAGCGTATAGAGCGACTCCACAGTCATCCAGCTGAGGCTTCAGAGAGGAGAGCTCAGACGCCTCCTGACACACACACACACACACACACACACACGAGAGAGACTTGAATACAAGATTAAAGCAGAACAAACTTAAACAGAAATGTTTGATCCGAGCTTGTTCAGTTTGGTTATGATCTGATGTCACTTTTATATTTTTAAACTCTAAACAACAACAACGATAATAATATTGCAATAGATAATTTATCAGATTTTTTAAATATTTTTATTTTTGAGACCCATTTAAAAGTATGGAACGTGTAAAATTTAAAAACTTGCAGAAATTGAGAAGAAATAATTAAAATTACATTTAAAAATGTAATTTCTTTCTTCCTTTTATACATGTGACCTTAAAGTAATCCAAAAGCAACGCATTACAAGTAACCTGAGTTACGTAATCAGATTACTTTTTCAAGTAACTAGTAAAGTAACGCATTACTTTTTCAATTTACAACAAAATATCTGAGTTACTTTTTCACATTTATTAACTGACATTTTGTCCCCATGTTGAGAGGAATAAAGGTCAGAGGTGGTGGTTATTGTAGATTTAGACTAAATGTGAACATGCATTTACTCATCTCACTTGCACGAAAACATTCAGTATTCCTCAAAATGAATAAAAACAGTGAAATGCAATCTCAGAATTTTTGCAAACCTGTAATAATTAACTATATTAAATTACACAAATATACTTTATGTATTTAAACTCAATTATTAACCAATGTCTTTGCTGCTGACCTTCAATATACCTAATTCAACCATACTAATAAGCAAAAAATACTTTAGATTTAGAAATAAGAACTTGAACTTCCTTCTTCCGTATCCTATTCTTCTTTAATTCAGAATGGCAGCACAGCTGAAAGGTTTGTTTGAGCTGCGCCCTCTACTGTACAGGAGTAAATATGCTTTTCCTTCAGCCTGAGGCTTATTTATTTCACTTTTGGTGTGAATGGGCCTTTTTGCCAAAAATAGATCTTTTTTGTTGTTATTAAAAAACAAACAAGCAAGCCCAGCCCCGGTGAGAAAAAGTAACGCAAAAGTAATGTAATGCATTACTTTTCATAAAAAGTAACAAAGTAACGCAATTAGTTACTTTTTTATGCTGCGTTCACACCGAACGCGTCTGAGGCGTCTGATTTACATGTTAAGTCAATTTAAACGCGCGTCTAGACATCCTGCGGCGCGAATCAAGCGTATAGCGCGGCGCGAATCGGCCGTTGACGCGCGAATGGCGCGGCGCGAATTGAGCGTTCACGCGTCTGACGCGTCTGACGCGCGAATTGAAAAATCTGAACTTTGGCGTAAATTCGCGGCGCGTTAACCAATCAGGGACTCTGCTTTGGTAACGTGTTTATGACATGATCAGCGGTGGAGACCAGAACAAAGATAATAGTCGCTGTGTGTGGCCACCCTGAGCTATGATGTGTCATCATATTTTTATAGAGACAGGAACAAAAAAGACCTTGCCTGGAAGAGGATAAGCGAAGGAATCGGACAATCTGGTTAGTTGTAATGCTGCGTTCACACCGAACGCGTCTGGGGCGTCAAATTCGCGCCAGACGCGTCTAGTTGGACGCTTGAACATTTTGAAGTCAGACGCGCGTAAAATTCGCTCAATTCGCGCGTCTAAACATGGGAGGGGCTTTCATCTCTTTCTGCACAGATCCTCTGAATAAACACATAATCTCGTCAATTGGAAACCTGTAGCGGCAACAGAGTTAAATTTCCGCTACTAACGTTAGTTTCCAACTGACAAGACGTTCAAGCGTCCAACTAGACGCGTCTGGCGCGAATTTGACGTCCCAGACGCGTTCGGTGTGAACGCAGTATTGTAATGCATTACTTTTAAAAGTAACTTTCCCCAACACTGTCCAAAAGTAATCCAAAAGTAATCAGATTACATTACTTTCATATTGTGGTACCTGGATTACGTTACTGAATACTTTTTTTATGAAGTAATTTGTAACTGTAACGGAATACATTTTTTAAAGTAACCCTCCCAAGCCTGTGTGTGTGTGAGTGTGTGTGAGTGTGTGTGTGTGTGTGTGTGTGTGTGTGTGTGTGTGTGAGTGTGTGTGTACCTCTCTGCACAGGAATCATCCAGGTCTTCTCACTGCCATGATAATCGCTCCTGAACTCTCCCACAGTTCTCTGGCCTTAAACACTCGATCATCTGCAGATCACGGGACAAATTTCACATTTCAACTCTCACATACACGACTTTAGCAAGAGAAAGTGTTTCAGCAGGACATCAGTCATGAGACCGTTACGACAGAGCATCTAAATATAGTGAGATCTGTGCTGAAAACGGAATAAAACAAATGACAATTTATTCATCTTTGAACATTCACTCTCTCTTTTCATCCTTTTCTTTTAAATTGTTCTCATGCACACAAATCAGTCACTCTTAAAAATGTCATTCATTAGATATAAAACATTGAATGAAGCATCATTATTGTGCATAAAGATGTGAATCATGTTGATCGCTCATGTGTGAACTTGACGGCGTCTCTTAGCGCTCACTCACCTCCGTCCAGTGTTTTGAGGTCGGTCTCACCCAGATGAGAGAGTGTGGCACACAGAGGCTGTGTGAGAAACAGTTCAGTGAAAGATCGCAACGCCTCGATGAAGCTGGAAGCCACAGAGCTCACGGTGCGGGTCAGCAGCTCCATCACTCACACTGAATCCAGACGCTTCTCTGGTGTGTGTTTGAGCTCAGTGTGAGACTCACGAGGTCTGGACGGAGCTTAACGGCTGCGAATGCCGATCTGGATCCAGCCATTGTGTAATCTGGGAGGAGATTGACCTCTGTTCCCAAAAACATTCACTCTTCATGCACTGATTTCTCAAGCAAATTAAAGCTTATCATGTTGATTGTAAAAGAGAACAGACACTCAGTGTTGCCAAGGCATTTTTTAATCTCTTCTTTGGCTGAAAACCATATTGAGTTATTAAATCTATTAAAAAATGGATTTTAAATCAGTATTATGACACCAAACACACTAATTCTAGAAAGTAAAACACGACAGAAAAGTTCAGTTATCATAAATAACATTTAATATCAATATGCATGAGATTAAATGGAGCAAAAGCAGAGATTAATAATGAAACACGTCATGTTGTGGTTTCGGCTCCGTCATCTTCCTCGTCTTCCTCCTGCACACAAAACACACACACATCTTATTTATGTCTTTGAGTTAGCTCTGTTGTGTATGAGATGAACTATTAACATGAATCTCACTAAAAAGTGTACAATATTTCACCTCAAAATCAAAAGAAATACATAAATTGTACTGTGCATAGAGAAAATGAAGCCTATTTTTATGTGCTTCGAAACACTGATGTGAGACGCTTTGGGAAACTTTAGAGCGTGTGTCAAAAACAGAGTAGTAGTTGATTGTTCATAAAAACACGCAGAACGTGTCGTACAAATGAATAAAAGAGCACATACTGTACAGACGCTTCATATTTAATAGTGTTTGATGATTTATAGACTGCATTTAATTGCACTTGGTTTGCAAAAGGTTTGCATTTACATGACTGTGACCAGCAGGTGTCGCTAGTGATTTAAACGCTTTCAAACACTGAATCATTTTGAAAAGCATTTGATTTGGAGTTTCTAAAACCTGTTTCTCCCATTAATCAATCAATCTATCTATCTATCTATCTATCTATCTATCTATCTATCTATCTATCTATCAATCAATCAATCAATCTATCTATCAATCAATCAATCAATCAATAAATAAATAAATCAATAAATCAATCAATCAATCTATTTATCTATCTATCAATAAATAAATCAATCAATCTATCTATCTATCAATAAATCAATCAATCAATCTATCTATCCATCTATCTATCCATCATCTATCTATCTATCTATCTATCTATCTATCAATCAATAAATAAATAAATCTATCTATCTATCAATAAATCAATAAATCTATCTATCCATCATAAATCAATCAATCAATCTATCTATCTATCCATCATCTATCTATCTATCTATCTATCTATCTATCTATCTATCTATCTA